>NC_084712.1:17034500-17334500 GCF_033807575.1 Cydia pomonella
TCCCCGAAATATACAAAAATAAGATAAGCCATTTGACTCTCATGTATGGGAAAAAATGGTTTTGGAGAAATTATCGAATTGGCTCTATACATTGATAACCATCAGAACAGTTTTTAGTCAAATCATTAGTTAAGCAGATTTGGCTTATTGTAGATTCTGGTCGAATGACCGTTGTTCTTTTTTTACCTTGAGGTCAATGCAGCCACATTTGTCAGAGGGTCAATTCCATACACGAGCGTATGTATATTTTTTCAACGGTAGGAAAAAAGTCCATCTTATTTTGATTGCTGCATTATCGATGCAATTATCAATTGAGTAGTATTGTTTAAAAAAAAAGCTCGTGTTCGGAATTGCCCTAATGACGGATTTGGCCGCATTGACCTTAAATTTTTAATAGTCAAATTACGAAATTTTCCACGGTTGGCAAGGACCGATAGCAACGATATTTGAAGTTGTGATAATGACTCCATGTATAGTTTATTTTATTAGCTGTTACGGATTTCCAGGGCAAGATACACTGGTTTACCCTATAACTACCTGAACGGCGCTTGCGCATCAAATGAGAATATAGACGGACTACTGGGCGGCGGCAACACCTCGCCACACGGATATAGGTTTATTACGTGTTTTAAATCTTGTAATTTTCTATCAATATAGCGGAGAAATTCCTATTAAAGCTAGTCGAGTTGGATTAAGGTTTTCACGACGGATCTGAAATGTATGGGAAGATCCGCGGATCCGGATCCAGATCCGGATAATTCATTTCGGCTGGATTGTAAACCCTAAGTTGGATGATTTTAGTTATTATATTTTTTACTTGAAGGTATAGTAATGCAAATAATAGATATATACATATTTGGAACAACAAGCCAGGATACGTGCAGCTTAATTAAAAATGTGAGAATTTTTTATGCGATTATACAGACACTTTTCTATCCTATATACATACTCGTACCTATGCATGCATATGTACTCGTAATAGGTACAGTAAAAAGTGCAACAAAAATCAGTTTACTCCGGAAAATGTAAAGTGGCATTAGAATCGACAGAACGCGACTACCGCGTTGCAGTCGCGCGGGAATGCGATCTCTAATTGGAACGATATTCACGTTTAAAAAATCTTATCTGGATTTAATACATTACTCGCAGTGGACTTCGTGCTTATGGAAGTGCAAATTGCGGATAGTTTCCGAAACAGTGGAAAGGTTTCCAGAAAATGTTACATTTATGGAATTTCCTAAGTTGGCATTTTGGACCAGCAGCGCTAGACGTAGATAGACACTGGCAGTTTTACGCATTGCCTGTTCGTCATACTTTTGGCTTGTGGTGTTTGTGTAGTAGGTATAATAAATAAAAAAACTGCGTATGTACTTCTGTTTCGGAAATGAAAAGTCTCATGTGATAATTAAATTTTAAAACCTATTTTATTTCTTTTCCTTGTGAAAAATTTTGCGAAACTAATAACTTTTACGCCAGTTTGTACTTAAATTCGCGCAAACGTTTACGTTTAATGTTAAATCAATATCAAACCAAGTTCTGATTTTAAAGTTGAAATTCTGCTCTCGTAGGCGATTCAGTGCACCACTATCATGAGTGGGTGCATATCAAAATACCACGAATTCACTTCGTATCCCGCATTTAGGGTAACTGGGCAATCAATACAGCGTATAGCTTAAATGTACAGAATGTGAGATACAGTCCACATTGAATTGAATTAAAATAAAACTTCATTATATATGTATGTATTGGAACAATTACCTATTTTGTATAGTTATGAGTGACTTTAGATTTATGATATAGGAGGCAAATGAGCATAAAAATCGCCTGAAGGTAAGCAATTGTCGTTGCAGTCGCCTGAAGGTAAGCAAGTGTCGTTAAGAGCAAGTTCGGCCTGGCCAGCCACATTAGGGCTCATGCTAGACAACGTCCATAATGTGTTTACTTGGGGTCGCCGTCATCGAAAACGATGAGGAGGACTATATAACGTTCCTTTCTTGAGGGTTCGTATCGGTCCTGACATACTGCGGGCGACAATTCACTCCACAGTTTAGCTGTGCGAGGCAGAAAATTTCTGGAGAAATGCACAGTTGAGGACTGCCAACCATTTAAGTGGTGGAAAGATGGAAATGCTGCGTAGAACGATGTGGAAAGAAGCGGCAGAGATTTATCCAAACCCGAGGGTGCCGTGGTGGAATGTCCTCGATCCCAGCGCGCCCTCGCTAACGGCAAATACCGGAGTGGGTTTAGTGGGTAGGGTCAAGGTTTCTCCCTTCTACCCAGGAGAAGAAAGGAGCGGCGAGTCGTCCCCTCCCCCCCCATGAAAGGCCTTCCCGCGGCCTAGGGGACGGTGCGTAAGTGCATTCACACTCCGTCAAAAAAAGAGCATTGATCAGAAAAATGCCTTGGAGCAATCCCCGTTATAAATGTCCAGGGGTGTGGTCCTTCTTATTCCGTTAAACATTCTTATATTTGGTCGTGCGAAAACGCAAAGGTCGCCATCTCAGCTTGGGTGAAAATGCTTTTGGATCTCCGGATATTCTCTACAGGTCGCATTCCTCAACAAATCACGTGAAACTTAATAAGGAGGTTCGATAATTATATATACATATTTTTTCTAAGTTTACAAAATATCGGAGTCATAGGGGTTGGCGAGGTCTACAGCTCAAAGATATACTATAATCTGTCAAGCCATTTCGGTCAGTAATAAAAAGCGGCAAATTAAAAAAATAAAATTGAATTTCGCGGCCTTTTTCTACTGACAAAGTTGTTTGACCGGCTCATAGATATAAGAAGTAAGGAGATTTATAACGAAGCATAATTTCAACGAGTCTCGCTGTCTCCAACTGTCCCCCACCACATCATTAAAGGCGTGGCCAGACAACCAACTCACGCGCTGTGATTGGCCAAACCGCGCGGTGTAGGAGCCTAGAGCGGCGGCACTAGAGTGAGGACAATTCGATAGAGCTATCGATATTTTACATGTTCTGAAAATGACCTTAGAGTTTTGACATATTTGTTTTAAGTAATAATTGCCATAGACTTAATTTATATTCCTTTCATTTTTTGACCTTATTTACGAGCTAAGAATTTTAAGGTACGTGTAAGGTATATTAGTTGAGCCATAAGTTCTCTCACAAAGGTTTTTACTGATAAAATGTAATACAAAGCTTTTAATTTAAAAAAAAAACATGTACCATGATGCGAAAGCTTGTTTATGCCTAACTAATCAAATTGGTTTAAATTTCAGTAATTATTTGATGTAATGTTTGTTTAAATTGTTTACTTTGGGATTATCGTTAGACGCGAGCGCTTCATTAAAAAAAAAGTTTCAGTTTATTATAGCATATTTCGTCATCAATTGAAAGCAATTCCAGCATGTTATATAGTAAGTATAATGCACCATTAAATAAGCTTTTATATCATATGTACGAATAATAAGGAAACAGTAATCATAATTATCAGTAAAAATCTTTCTGATAGAACTTTTGGATCGACTAAGTATACAATATACTATTATTTTAAACATATTTATATTCTATCTGTAACTGTAACTGGAAACATTTTTCTTGAAAATGATCCGAACAAATAACACTTTTCTCGCTCATAAACCAGTTAGGGCCCTCTTCCTGTAGCATCTATCCATTTTTCGTTAATACTGGGATTTTTAGGGAAACTGAAAAAAATTGCAATCAAGAACATATTTCTTTTTTGACTCACTGTAAACTGTACCTCTGTAAATTCCATTCACCACCGTTTCTTTTTCAATTGTTTACTCTAAATAATTGTATATTATTATTTTCAACTGTAGTATTGTTTTTTTTTTACTTGTAAACCTTATTATCCACCACAGGACAGGCTATGCCTAGTGTGGGGGCCAGCATAAATGTAATACTGTTATTATTTTATTTCTGAAATAAAACATTTGTACAATTGTACTTAATTAAATCAGTTTATTTTTTGGCTTAACTTTTCGATTTTTAATCCAAATTAAAAAGTATTAAATTAAACATTAGGTGCATATAAAATAATTGTAAAATTTTACTTGAAAAATAATTACTTTCGTATGAAAGTAATTATTTTTAATGTGTGTATACACTATATCCAAACATTTTTATCGATAACGCTCAAAGATCAATTATATGCACGAGCACCACTCTACTTCGCGGCGTCAATGAAGGGAGCGGTTGGCGGTCGTACCAAGAAACAATAATGTCCCTGTGAATATCGTTAGCGGTTTAATGCATTGCGCCGTTGCTAAGGACACTACAAATAGTTTTCCATGCCAAAGCGTCAATGTAGAATGAATAGACAAATTGCCACGCGTTTGTATGACAACATGGTCTGACTCAGAAAAATCATATGTCACTGGATTTATTTGTTAAAATGTGTGGTTTTATTGACTAATACGTGAAAAAAAATGTACTATGTAACTCCATGATCCTTATAGTTTTTGGATGCACTCCTATTTCGACACAAAATAGCGCTATAATTCGGCATTTCAATAAAATTGACGCGCACATTGTTCAATGACAGCTAAGTTGCTACTGTCTTATGGCGGGCCGGTATGGCCACGATGTGGCCATGTCGCGGCGACACGCGCCACGCCTCCGTCAGCCATCTAGTACTTTCTATGATCTGAGGACCGGCTATAGTTGATATGTAAGACCTAGGTAACTGTAGCACCTTATAAAGGCAGCGTCACAGAGGAAGTCGTCTTTGTCACAGGATGTGCCCTTAATGAGAAGTCTACAGGTTCTGGCTGCACGGTGATTATCCCCTTAATAAGGACACTGTTCAGACGGCCTGATGTTATGCCTATCAACAGAGACATGTATTAAATAAGAACGACTTTTCGTACAAATTTTCGTTTGACTTATTTTTTTTTAACTGAAATAAATGTCGTGAATAAACGATAGAAAAAGCGGCCAAGTGCGAGTCGGATTCGCCTATGAAGGGTTCCGTACCATTTATGACGTATTAAAAAAAACTACTTACTAGATCTCGTTCAAACCAATTTTCGGTTGAAGTTTGCATGGTAATGTACATCATATATTTGTTTTAGTTTTATCATTCTCTTATTTTAGAAGTTACAGGGGGGGGGGGGGGGACACACATTTTATCACTTTGAAAGTGTGTCTCGCGCAAACTATTCAGTTTAGAAAAAAATGATATTAGAAACCTCAATATAATTTTTGAAGACCTGTCCATAGATATAAGGGTTTTATGAAAAAAAAATTTAGTTTCAGTTCTAAGTATGGGGAACCCCCAAAATTTATTGTTTTTTTATGTTTGTATGAAAATCTTAATGCGGTTCACAGAATTACATCTACTTACCAAGTTTCAACAGTATAGTTCTTATAGTTTCGGAAAAAAGTGGCTGTAACATACGTACGGACAGACAGACAGACATGACAAATCCATAAGGGTTCCGTTTTTTGCCATTTGGCTACGGAACCCTAAAAAGTGACGAGGGCCTCCACTGCTATGGTATATTATTTATATAACAGTACAACGCAAAAACGCCAAGTTAGAATAGACGTTACAAAACAAACATATCTAGGTTAAAACACATAGATTAGTAATTTTTTTTATTTTATACTACGTCGGTGGCAAACAAGCGTACGGCCCGCCTGATGGTAAGCAGCCTCCAAAGCCTATGTTCGCCTGCAACTCCAGAGGAGTTACATGCGCGTTGCCGACCCTAAACCCGCCCCCCCTCGTTGAGCTCTGGCAACCTTACTCACCGGCAGGAACACAACACTATGAGTAGGGTCTAGTGTTATTTGGCTGCTGTTTTCTGTAAGGTGGCGGTACTTCTCCAGTTGGGCTCTGCTCTAGACCTGGAATGACATCCACTGGCTGTGCCCTACCACACAAAGCGAGATGACATTCACAATGCCCATACCTCTCTTTTGGACGTAGTTTAAGGACGGACCCGGGTCCGGGTCTGGGTCATTTATTAAATAATAAATGTAACATTGTAGTAATCAAAATACGGTAAAAGATATTTCTAGTATATAGTATGATACAGGGATCGGAACCGGTTTTTTGCAAAAACATCGAAATAACCATATATTTCGGTTTATTTTATACTCTAAATGTAGGACTCAGTTGTGTTTTCAGATAACGAGTTCGTATTATTAGATTGCCTAATTAGAAATGAAGTAATTAACAAAGAACGAAAAAATACCGTTTTCGTTCCCATACAAAAAATACCGGTTTCCGATCCCTGGTATGATAGCCCAGACGGTGCAAGTGTCAAGTAAAGGTCATAATTTCATAGAAGTCTGACTCTAAGTATTTATTAAATAAAGCACATCCAAAAGGACTTGAAACACTGTCATAGGGACCATCATTCGAAGCGAGAGGCTTGTAGACTAACAGTCTATATTATTTAATTGTCTTTACTATCGCATACAAGACGTACAGCAGACAAGTATTGGACGTTAGTGACCAGTATAATCACGACCCTCAGATCAATATCAACTATATGTTTTTACAGACCACTCTTAAATTGGTCAACGAGTTAGTGATTATCTCCTAAAGACTCCTTACACGTTAGACGTTATCTCTTGTAATTGTGAGTGCAACTAATGTGTTCTAAGTAAAGTAATCTATGGTTAAGTAATGGTTTTCCGGTTTTTACAGGAAAGGATTAGATTAGAGAAAGAACATAAAATGGTATGACAGTTTTGCGCCAACAAGGAGAATATTACATGCGGTGTGAAGATTGTGTCAATATCACTACAGCTTATAAAACAAAGTTCCCTGCCGCGTCTGTCTGTATGTTTTTACTACGTCGGTGGCAAACAAGCATACGGCCCGCCTGATAGTTAGCAGTCTCCGTAGCCTATGGACGAGGCCAGAGGAGTTGCATGCGCGTTGTCGACACTAACACTCCGCACCCTCGTTGAGCTCTGGCAGCCTTATTTACCGCCTAGAACACAACACAATATGAGTAGGGTCTAGTGTTATTTGGCTGCGGTTTTATGTAAGGTGGAGGTACTTCCCCAGTTGGACACTGCTCTAGACCTGGAATGACATCCGCTGTGCTGTGCCCTACCACACTAAGCGAGATGACATTCACAATGCCCATACCTCTGTTTTGGACGTAGTTTAAGGACGTACCCGGGTCCAAAATGTCTGTATATTAGCGATAAAAACAAAAATTACTGAATGGATTTTCAAGCGGTTTTCATCTATCAAGGGTGTGATTCTTGAGGAAGGTTTAGGTGAATAATTTGTTAAGGCACAGATCATATAATACTAGGTTAAGGGTACCGGTGCGAAGCTGGGGCGGATGGCTAGTAAAATATAAATACGGAATGTTTTTCTAGAGACGGAATATTTAACCTCCAAAGTCCCGATGTCCTTTTAAAGGGACAAAATAAAATAAAAATTTGAACTATAATGGAATGAAAGAAGGTTCGAGATTTGAGCTAATCAAAGTGCAGAAAATTTCTAAAAGATGATGAAATTGTAGGAGCTCATAGGAAAATTTTATAAGTAAAAACGATGCTTCTACTTTGGAATTTGAAAATTTCGTTTGTTTTATATTAAAATATAAAAATCAATGAATCATTTTTATCAACACATCTCTAAGTATTTTCAATCCTAGAATTTACTTGTGAAAGGTATAGTTATAAGGTATTTGCCGGAAATACGGGGGTTGATTAAAAACGATACAAATACAAAACAGAAAGGAAATATAAAAGGCAATATCTATTATTTCGCAGATTTACAACCTTAATAATTAGTAATTGTAAAAGTTACGATGAATTTCCATATGGACGTACAAATTTTATGTGCATATTAAAATAAGTTATTTCAACTTTTACTGTTCTAGAATTGCTGTCAAGACTGGCTATTAATAAAAACTTATTTTAAAATTGACACTTTAGAATACCTAATTAGTAGGCACATTCTAAATAAGATTCGGTAGCGCACTTAAAAAACAATACTAATATAATGTATTAAGGGGCTGTCAACACCCAATGTCCTTGAAATTGATGTTAGTTAAACAGTTTTTTAAGAAAGACTATTTTTTTTAGACAAGCAAGAAAAATATATGTTCATATTAATTATATTTCAAAGACCGTGGTTGTACTCGATACATGATTGAACGAAATCGGCTCGATAGAAAATAATTGCAAAGCTTGGTCTTAAAATCACAATTAAACGGTTCTATGTCTTTATTGTTTTGATTTATGGGTCTGCAATTAAAATCACAATTTCAAAACATTTATATCTAAACCGCTAATGAGTAAAATATTACACTAATAATCCATTTTTTTTTATTTAAATAATTTTCTCATTATTCCCTTGCCCAGGCCCAGTAACATGTGACAGTGCTTTCTCATTTACTCCGATACAAATAGACAATGTGCGCGCTTTAGGTATTGACAGCCTCTTAATGCATGGACGTAAATATTACGTAACGCACACAAACAAACGTCAACACTTTTGCCATATTTTGGGATGTGTCTGTAAAATTACTTTAATGTAAAACTATCATTTGTAATGGGCGTGGGTTCTTTGAGGGCGCGCAATTTAAAAATGGTTTATGCAATATCGCATACAAGGAATAAAGTAGGTGTCTGGCAGATGATTTAATTGAATAAAAATTCATATTTATACTTGGCGGTGTGTTCGTATTTTCACCCGGAAAGCAAGAAACATGATCATTTGTTAGAGCAACAATTGTTAAAAAATAATATACTGGTAAGTCGAACAAACACTGATATCAGAATGATAATCATGATGATGAATGATTTAATCATGTTATTTAGGTTATCGTGCATTTCCTACTTGTCCGTATTGGCGCGGTCAGCCAGTGTACCTACCGAATCTTTCCCTTGCTCGGATATCAATATTAGCACGAGCGGTTAAACTACAACTTTGGTCCCTTGTAAAACAAATTAATATAACTAAAACAAATAACTAAAAGTTTGTGCATTAAAACCCTCGCAACACTCAAGATTCCACTTCTCAAACTTTTCCTCCGAGTGAAACACAAAAATTGTTCACCAACCACTAACACCAACACCAACGCGAGGACTAACTATGAAATACCAAAAAATCTAATCGTCTTAAGTTAAGGAGACTACCATTCTTTACAACTTATATGTCTTTGACTAATCTGTAACAGATAGTTTCATGTATAATTCATGTTTTATAACCACAAAAGGGGTATAAATCACCCGAAGGTATTAATTTTATTATAGAAAATAGCCGTCATATTAATGTTACCGTGATGTTGCCGCTAAATGATTCCAAGTGGCCATTTAAGGGCAAGTTATACCAAGTTAAACGGCAAAAATACATTCGTCTAGTCTATTATTATTAACACAAATAGTTTAAATGGTTTTTAGATAAATACAGGGATTTTTATTAGCTAATAGGCATGCTTAATCCAATTTCTTTACGTTTCTGGGAACGGAATACAGTTTGAAATTTGGTGAGAGAAAACATAAAGAGGAAACCTTCATTTTTAAATCTTTTTTTTTCTTTTTCTCCAAGTTGATATCTATAGTGTTCGTTATTATGAGTAGGAACAACTGTCTCCATCATCAGATCAGCTCGATGGTGCCATAATATTGCATTGTCACCCAACTTACATTATGTATCTTCTATGCACATTTTCAGCTTTATCGGAAACCGGGAAGTGGGTCAAATTTAAATTGCAAGGTTTGATTACAAACAACGGGGCAGGTGAAACTAAAAATAATAAAAAAGCTTGTAAAGAATAAAGGTCAATATCTATGATAATCATCTCATTCAAATTAAAATTGCTATCTCTATAAAAATATATTTCAAAAACTAACAAATGTGAAATAATCCTTAAGTTCACAGACTCTTAAGCGATCACTATCACTCAAGAGTTGGCGTAATTGATAAAGCAGATGGCGCTGAGATACCTCTTGATTTGTGGCTGCTGCGAGCAAAAAATGGGTTAATACGATAGTTTTAGATCAAGATAGTTTATGAATTATTGCTATAGAGATTACACAATGTGTGGGCTGAGCTTTAAAAGCTTTCTTCTATTTTGTTGAAACTTTCGAGAAGTTTATCTTTTGGTTAGTTTTTAGTATACATATAGGCGCATGGCAGCATGGCACACTGCATCCAATCTGGATCTGGATGTCGCTATAATACGCACATAACGTTGTCTCGCTCAAACATCGGAACGACGTGCGAATCGGATGCAGTATGCTATGCGCCATACTAACTTAGTTATAAATGGCGACTGAAATCATAATGCTATCTCTTTATGCTTGTTAAGACCGACCAAGAGTGAAAGAGATAGTGTAGAGATAGTAGAGAGAGTATAGAGTTTGCCAGTTTAAATATCTCGGACATCAGGTAACTTCTGGCCTTAAGGACGATGCAGACATCGAGCGGGAGCGCAGAGCATTGTCTGTACGGGCTAATATGATCGCCTTCAGGTTTTTACATTGTTCCGCTGAAGTCAAGGTCACCCTGTTTAGGGCCTATTGTACAGCCTTTTATACCAGCAGCCTGTGGAGTGATTATACCCAGAAACAGTACAATGCTCTGCGAATCCAATATAACGATGCGTTCAGAGTGCTGATGAGGTTGCCCCGATACTGCAGCGCGTCAGGGATGTTTGCTACAGCCAGGGTAGACTGCTTCCATGCCACCATGCGGAAGCGCTGCGCCTCCCTGGTGCGCAGGGTGAGGGGCAGCTCCAACAGCATTCTGACAATGATTGCGAGCAGGTTCGACTGCGCATATATGAATCATTGTTGCATGATCCAACTTAATAAAAATGTTATGTATGATATTTATTATTAATGGGTATTTTTGTGTCAGTTATGTGTAAATGGTGTAATATAAATAATGTGTGTATAAGAATAGTATTTATTTGTGGTATAATTTGTAATTGTGTTTTTTTAATTTTATTTTATTTTATTTGTAGTTTTAACTGTATGATGTATATGGACCCTGTCTGAAATAAAAGAATTTTTTTTTTTTTTTTTTTTTTATGACCTGACTCGCCACTTAGTTTTGCGGCAAGTATAGTCCCAGGGAGTACCATTCCACTGACTTTTGTGTGCAAAGTCCGCGGAGGATACTCAAATTTTGTGGGTCCAAAACTTTACTGTAAATCAGTTTTGGCCAAATCGTTAATGAAATTGAGTTTTAACCATTACAAATTGAACCGTAACCTGTAACCATCCGTTACGGTGTGGGGTAAATTTGTAATGGTTAATGGCCTATTGCAATTAACGTTAACCCAACACTGCTGTCAATGGTCAAATAACTAATATGGCCCATACTTCATTGCGGGGTTGCGTACGAGTAATGCATCGAAGATATAATGTGTTTTTTTATAGTTTTCAGGTTTAAGATAATTTTATAATATCTATAAATAGTCTTTCAGGTTTCTATCTACCTATATCTAAGGGCCACTAGTTGCCTGAAGTAAAGCTTTTTCATTCATTAATTACTACAAATATACTACTGGTTATTTCAGAAAGCAATAGCTTTTTCACTGGCGATTGAATTGTAAAATTATAGTACATACTATGTCAATATATATTAGTTGTGCGCTTATGAATGTCAAATAAAGCTACGCCAGCTCTAATCCTACACCTCTGACCCGAGATTTAAATCCCTTTTGAATTGTAGGAGGGTATCCCAATATGGGACCGGCAAGAAAAACGGCGGGACACATCTTTTCAGAACCATTACATCTTATATCTAACATGCATTAAATAAAAAATACAATTTAAATTTATATGGAATAAAAAAAAAACATAAAATAACATACAGTAGGTACTTTCTTATATAAATTTTATCTAGTGCATTTAATTTGCTATATTTTATCATTTTGCAATAGCTGATTTAACTTACGTATTTTATGGAAAAAACGTTCTAATGCGTATGTTTATTGTTAAAATTCGTGAGCTAAACCATAAAATTAGAAACACTAATCCCAGACCAATAGGCTTGAATGGGAGATGTCTATCAATCGGTTCCCATACATAAGCCATACAATCGACGCAGTTTTTAACACTTGGCTTACATAAACACGCACCTCATCTTTAATCACTTTTTTAATTGACATGATATATGGTATCATTGTTATGGGATTGATGACATAATGTAATGGCTGAAATGGTTATGTCCAATTAACATTTTTTTATACTACGGCGGTGGCAAACAAGCATACGGCCCGCCTGAGAGAGTAATCACATTATGCTGACTAAATGGTTATCTTTGAGCTACGAAATTATGACCTGCTTTCGGTTTATAAGAGTGTAGTTTTTAGGGTGCAGTGGTAATATTCATTACGATACCTAACAATAATTTAATTTAATTATTATTTATTCGAAATACGTAAATACTGAAAATGATAAAGATGTGTTTGACGATAAACGATTGTTGTCTTGGCCCTTGGGTTGCCAAGGGCCAAGACAACAATCGTTTATCGTCAATCGTTCCTCACAGGGATCGGAAACCGGTATTTTTTGTATGGGAACGAAAACTGTATTTTTTCGTTCTTTGTTAATTATTTCATTTCTAATTGGGCAATCTAATAATACGAAGTCGTTATCAAAAACCACAACCGAATCCTATATTTGGAGTATAAAATAAACCGAAATATATGTTTATTTCAAAGTTTTTCCAAAAAAACCGGTTCCGATCCCTGGTTCCTCAAGCTTTTATTTAACTTGCAATGTACTTATAAGTATGTATGTACGGGTCTAATCTTGCAAGTTAAATTTGATGTACTTCCCGGTTTCCAATGAAGCTGAAAATTTGCATGCATGTGTAAGTCGGGTGACAATGCAATATTATGGTACCATTGAGCTGATATGATGATGGAGACAGGAAGTAATCATAGGAACTCTTTGATAAAACAACGCAACCTGATGGAGTTTGGGGTTGTTAGAATTGTCTCGATGAGTATTACTTGCCTGTTGATGGAAAAGTACAGTCCGCGATAAAAACTTAAAAAGGTAAACGAGCAGAGATTCCCCTGATGGTAAACAATCCAGAAGGGTTGAATGTGTATTGCCTGCCTTTAAAGTGAGATAAAGTACGAATAATCACTAGCACTGGTACATTTTTGGCCACAGAAAACCGGGCTATTGTACAGCGCCAAGTGTAAGCACTCGTAGATATGTACTTCAGCTGTCAAACTCGACGTACGATGTATTCTATCAATCGCTGTTTGATTTTAATCAATAAAAGCTTGTTAAGGTTTATGAAAATGTAGGAAGGGTTCAAAAATTGTAAATATTTCACAACGCGCTATGGTTTTCCTCTTTATTCGTTTCATGTTGCGGAACTAAAAAGAGGAAAATGTCGCAAAAGCCGGTCTATCGAATCGATCCACGTCCGCCGACCGAATGCGTTTCGATTCCAATCTGATTGGATGCGTGACTGCGTTGTGTGGCAAAGAGTTCCATTGCAAAACAGACGCGACAAGAGATTATTTTCATGAATGAGTTTTAATATTAAGAGTACTATGGGCTTTAATAGTAATAACATAAGTTAGAATGTTTTCATTAAAAAATATTTCGTTTGTGTCCTCTAGTATTTTTCCAAGCAGCAGCAGAGACAGTTAATGACAATCTGCAGTACCAAGAGTACGCAACTATGTATACGTAGATAGTGAAAGAAAGAAAAGTAAGAAAATATATTCATTCAATGCCATAGCCTAATACAAGAAGACACACAGACATAAAAAAAAAACATTGGACTCTGAAATAGGATCCCCACTCAGCATCAGCATAATGCCGCGACAATCCGTGGCACTGGTTTTCACTTTTTCAGTGGGGACCTAACCCTGACTCAAAACTGTAAGTTAGTGGCGAGACGTACACCAAAAACACAGAAAAAGAGGTATAAAAAGTGTCATAAAAAATTAAGACAACAAAAAAATCGGACAAATGCGAGTCGGACTCGCTCACCGAGGGTTTCATGCTTTTTAGTATTTGTTGTTATAGAGGCAATAGAAATACATCATCTGTGAAAATTTGACCTGTCTAGCTATCACGGTTCATGAGATACAGCATGGTGACAGACGGACGGACAGCGGAGTCCTTGCAATCCCGTTTTATCCTTTGCGTAGTCATGACTAATTTCAATATATACACACAAATTTAAAAAAAAATACAGTGTGTAATAACTGGCGTAACTGCGTAATTATTATTCCTTGACAGTAGTGCCGCAAAGCGTTTACGCTTCTTACTCCCCTCTATTTCTGTCCAACTTGTTCTTTTTACGCTGATTGCCACTACTAATGGCTACATGTGGAAATAAAGTTTACAGTAAAGTTACTATAATACCTCTCGTGTCGAATGATGGTTCCTATGACAGTTCATTTTTATATGGAGTAACTGTCACGTTCAAAGTTCAGCACATTGTTTTTTTTGTTGGGGGTTAATTAAGAGCGTTAAACCTAAATTAGGCCTTACCAGTGTTGGGAGGAACCCGAGTCTTTTGAGTCTAAATTTGAAGAACTCGAGTCTTTTTTCACAAGACTCGGCGCTTAAAAAACTTCTGAGTCTTTTAAGTCCAGAGGCGAGTCCTTTATCGGACAAAACGACTCAAGCCTCCGTAAGCAAATAAAGACTCCATCAACAATTTTATAGGTTTTACCAAAATAACAGTGAAGAAAGGCGTTATTGTATGATTTGTGTACCTAATCCACGAATATTACTTAAAGACAATTTATTTCGAAATTTTGCAAACAAAAAAAATTTGAGTTCTCTGAAAAGGACTCAAGTCTCTACAAAAGACTCTGATCTCTAACAAGTTGAAAAGAACTCGAGTTTAGACTAACCTAATAAGTGAGTCTGAAACACTGAGTCGAGTTTCAAAGCGGAGGACTCAAAGGACTCGAGTCATAACCAACACTAGCTTGTGCTGTATACTCACGTGCATACGGTTTTTTCATTTAAAAATAATTGTTTTTTATGTGACTTTAAAAAAAAAACTACTAGTAGTATTAACTCGATTATGACTCATTCTTTTTCCATCCATGACGCTATTATACGTCAAAATAGAACGACGATCGCAGAATGTCCCTGTAGGCTATTTACACGCAATGATACCAATCTAACATCTCAAGTCATAACACAAACCACTGACATTCCACGCAATCGGATCGATCCAGATCTACTAAGTATTTAGATAAAAACGTTATAACCGCCAGTCATTCCATATTATCATAAGCCTTTTTGTAACATCAGTTTCTGTTCAGCTAGCAACTAAAGTGTCAAACATTCTTAGCGTTCCAATAGCACATACTCCTTTACGTAAGTAACGAACAATCCGGTGATAAATAAAAGAGCGTAAGTTGAAAGCGTTTTAAAGGCACTTACGTCGTTATGGTAGTAATGCTAAAGCTGCCCACCAGCGCGTGAGCAGGAGTTACTTATCTAGATAACTGCGCAAAGGCGCTAAGACGGTGGCTAATGAGTAATGCGTTCCTATACGTTGCGGCTACATAGTTTCAGATCCAAAACAACCAGGGTGCCTAGCCAAGATGCTAATCGTTCGCTCCGTAGCGAACGAAACGGTAATCTTTCTCTATCAGTCTTTCATATTAGTGCGACAGAGAGACCATATCGGAGCGAACGATTGGCACCTTGTTTAGGCATCCAGAGCAGACACATGTATTCCATCTTATGTAAAACAAAATTTACGTGGGCTGCCCGGTATAAAAAGTGATTTTACCCATGAAAAAGGCATCAGCCTTAATTTGACTATAATAATAATATAATAATTCAGCCTATATACGTCCCACTGCTGGGCACAGGCCTCCTCTCATGCGCGAAAGGGCTTGGGCTATAGTCCCCACGCTAGCCCAATGCGAATGCGAATTTGACTAATATTATTCTATTTTGTATAAACAAAAAGACGTTACCTACGTCCGGAGACTGAATTTTGAACGTGAAATAATTTATCTATTTATACTTAATTAATAGGTATTGCTTTTATAAGCTCCTGTCTGTGAGGAATCGAGATTGCTCGCGCGAGTCTCGCAAAGTGGACAGTTAATGTCGTGCGAGGATAGATGGCGTTGGACGTGATGGAATGATAGCCGGATAATTAGAAAACGCTCATACATCAGGCTGTCGACTAATCATCTGCAATATTTGTAAGCCAACGTCATAAATAATCTACGCGCGGGAGTTTTCTTATAGCATCGCTAAAATTAAATTTAAATTAAAACTAAGAAAAGTATATTGGCAATGGGCTCTGTAATACGAATGAAAATGTAAACATACGAGTCTGTTATGAAGATAATTAGTGCGTGCTTAATTTTATTTACAATCACGATAAAAAAATATTTTTATGTAAGTAAGTAATTTTACTTCAGCGGAATAATATCAATAAGATTTTTTTATTACAGACAACTCTTACTTTCTCTCTTTCGCCTTCTCCTTCATCACCATCACCTTTAACTTTAAATAGTTTTAATATTTTTTGAGCTTTTTTTTTTATTAAATTCTGCTTTGATGTGTCGGGATCGGGTTAACATATAGTATTTATCGAAACAGTCGTAATAAACAACGATATATTCATTCCGGTAGTAATCAATTATTTATATTGTTTTATTACCTAGTGTATAAAATGATAAATATCGTACATTATGCGCACATTTGATAAGTCATAATGTTTAATTACCTGCATAATTCATTTTATGATAGAATACGAGATACTATTAGACCGCGAGCCAGGAACAGATTTCCATGACCAATCGCTTCCCGGGCGAAAACTCGTATAGTGGTTAACGGCTATGTATGATAAACCCCCGTGGACGTCAGCTGCCGCTCCGTTGGTGTATCTATCAGCCGGGAGGTGATGACTAACGATATATGCTTCTGTGGTATAACAACAAAAAAAAAACAGAATAAAACAAATTGTTAAGTGGATACAACCAAACGAGATCGATCTTTTTGCCGTTTTTAAAGATAATGGGACGAAACCCTTCGGACGCGAGTCTGACTCGCACTTGCCCGGTTTTTAAGTTTAAGATGCAGTAGTTTCAGCCGCCAGTGTTTTTGAAAAATCGTAGGACTGTTTTAGATTGCAATCTGGTTGCCAAAAACTAGAACCCATGAGGCCTTAATTTAAAATGGCGCCAACTATAAGGAATGAGAATAACTTTGTTATGTCAAACCATACTCTAAAAAGGTGAATATACGGATAATACTGAACAATTCTAAACCGTAAACTGTAACCTCATCTCCCGATAGAGCTTCATTAAACTAACGGGGAGATTTAGATCAAATCACAATGAATAAGCTCTATTCATTATATCATTAATTTAAAAAAAAGCGGCCAAGTGCGAGTAGGACTCGCCTATGAAGGGTTCCGTACCATTTATGACGTATTAAAAAAAAACTACTTACTAGATCTCGTTCAAACCAATTTTCGGTGGAAGTTTGCATGCTAATGTATATCATATATTTTTTTTTAGATTTTTCATTGTGACGTGTTCGAATAGACAATACATGTTTAAAAGACACACACAAACAAAACAAATGTCTATTCGAACACGTCACAGCTGCATACAACGGGTGACTTACTTAAGTTTTTTACCTATAAATAATAAATATAAATAATACATAAATATTATAGGACATTATTACACAAATTGACTAAGTCCCACAGTAAGCTCAATAAGGCGTGTGTTGAGGGTACTTAGACAACGATATATATAATATATAAATACTTAAATATACATAGAAAACACCCATGAATCAGGAACAAATATCCATGCTCATCACACGAATAAACGGTACACACATTTTGCCACTTTGGAAGTGTCTCTCGCGCAAACTATTCAGTTTAGAAAAAAATGATATTAGAAACCTCAATATATTAGGTTTATCATTCTCTTATTTTAGAAGTTACAGGGGGGGGGGACGACGACACACATTTTACCACTTTGGAAGTGTCTCTCGCGCAAACTATTTAGTTTAGAATACATTTTTGAAGACCTATCCATAGATACCCCACACGTATGGGTTTAATGAAAAAAGATTTTTTGAGTTTCAGTTCTAAGTATGGGGAACCCCCAAAATTTTTTTTTTTTTTTGTGTGTGAAAATCTTAATGCGGTTCATAGAATACATCTACTCACCAAGTTTGAACAGTATAGTTCTTATAGTTTCGGAAAAACGTAGCTGTGACATAAACGGACAGACAGACGGACATGACGAATCTATAAGGGTTCCGTTTTTTGCCGTTTGGCTACGGAACCCTTAAAACTATCCCTATTTAACAACATTCAAGGTCAACCTACTAGTCACGTGACTTAATCGCAATTCGTCGCGTAATTTTATGAAATTTGTAATTGTCAATGTATTTTTTTAAGTTTTCAGCCAGCAAATAAAAGAGGTTGAATTGAATAATTTGTTATATGTACGAGTAAAAAGTTGGGACCGGATGATACAGTAAATTTAAGTTTAATATTTTATTACGTATTACAAAATAGATTCACGGATTTCTGCATATTCTTACGAACAATTGTTTATACTAAGTGTACGGAGTAAGAAACACATATTTCTGATCACGATATATGAATGACTGCATATTCCTGTTTTCCGTCTTTTTCGCAATTTAGAGTAATGCAAAATCTTGTGTCAGAAATACTTAAGAGGCTGTCAATACCTAAAGCGCGCACACTGTCTATTTGTATCGGAGTAAATGAGATAGCACTGTCGCATGTTACTGGGCCTGGGCGAGGGAATAATAAGAAAAATATTTAAATAAAAAAAAGTGGATTATTAGTGTAATATTTAACTTAATAGCGGTTTAGATATAAATGTTTTGAAATTGTGATTTTAATTGCAGACCCATAAGTCAAAACAATAAAGACATAGAACCGTTTAATTGTGATTTTAAGACCAATCTTTGCAATTATTTTCTATCGAGCCGATTTCGTTCAATCATGTATCGAGTACAACCACGGTCTTTGAAATATAATTAATATGAACATATATTTTTCTTACTTGACTAAAACAAATAGTCTTTCTTAAAAAACTGTTTAAGTAACATCAATTTCAAGGACATTGGGTGTTGACAGCCTCTTAATACGCAATTTTAAGTGACCTCGAACTGATATAAATCTTTGATTTAGTTTAGTAACGCAAATTTCAATGTATGAACGAATGAAGTTTTTTACTTCCGAAGTACGTCAACTTATGTTTATATACATTATTTAAAAATAAAAGAGAAAACGAGAAAAATGAAATGGCAATGGGCAGGCAGGCCATGTAGCGAGGAAAATGGACCAAAAATGGACCAAACTTGTGACACTTTGGAAATGGCGACAAAGAAAAAGAAAATCTGGCAGACCAACCATAAGAGGGGTTGATGACGTCACCAACACCATACCACACAAATGGCATGATGCCGCGCAGGACCGCTCAGAATGGCGGAACCTGGGGGAGGCCTTTACTCGCGAAGTGGTCCACTAATCATCATAGCAGCAAATAGCAATTAAGTAGTTAAGTTTGTAAGTTGTAAATATTTTTTTAAGTATTGTTAATATTAGGTGGAATGAAAGTCTTTTTTATTTTATTTTTTACTATACATTATTTAATATCAATAATGTAAAAAATACTCATTTCTCCCCACGATTCCATCCTCTGAGCTTCCTTCTGCTCATTTTCTTTGGTCGGTAAAATGTTACGGCGGTGCATTCGCGAATGTGTGGTCGCACCGTTATAATAGAACAACTTCACTGTGAGTTCATGGCAGTACCGTTTTATTTTATTGTTTATTTACTTGATGTATCATTTCTTCTTGGATGTAGATAAAAGCTTCAAAGATATACAAGGTGTAACAAGCGGGGATCCGTTTAAAAGCATATTCGGTATGTTCTGATTAGGTAAAAAAAAATGTCTATGGGGCAGGTCGTCGAAGTTAGCCAACCTCCCACGTAAGGAAAAATTTTCTTCTAGGTTTCCATGATTAGAACATGATACCGAATAGTCCCTTAAACGGATCCCCACAATTTTTGTTACACCTTATACTATTGTTGCTGTAATAAGGTGGATTACACCTTGTATATACGAGTAGAACATTTTTAACTTGAGTTTAGGTATAAATATAAGGCTGCGCTGTGATTTCGTAGTCCATAGGGTTAAAATACAAAATTATAGTTCTACATAAACAAGTGGCACATTTTAGGGTTCCGTACCTAAAGGGTAAAACGGGACCC
This sequence comes from Cydia pomonella, assembly GCF_033807575.1. NCBI lineage: Eukaryota > Metazoa > Arthropoda > Insecta > Lepidoptera > Tortricidae > Cydia > Cydia pomonella. Next base: position 17,054,715 of record NC_084712.1, read on the forward strand.
TATTACTAAGACTCCACTGTCCGTCCGTCCGTCCGTCATCTCATGAACGTTGATAGTTAGGCGTTGAAATTTTCGCAGATGATGTGTTTCTGTTGCCGCTATAACAACAAATACTAAAAAACAGAATAAAATAAATATTCAAGGGGGCTCCCATACAACCGACATTATTTTTTTGCCATTTTTATAGATAATGGTACGGATCCCTACGTGCGCGAGTACAACTCGCACTTGGCCGGTTTTTTAATTGGTAAATCGTTAAGAGTATTGTGTTCTTATTTATGATAATGAAGTATATTTGATTTAATAAATAAAGGTGTTTTCTAAATAGAAATAAAAGTTTGCGTATATATATGTTATTTCGGTTTGGTAATATGTGTATGTCTTTACCGATCACGTATCAATGGTGTTCCGGACATTTGGGAGGCGTGCGTGGAGACGAAGCCAAGACGTAGATGCCCCTATTTAACAACAAGTCAATATTTAGATAGATCAAGGGAACACAGTTCCTATAGTTAGTTGTCATAATCATGACACTGGCAAAATAAATGTTTTAAAATCTGAAATTGCAATAAAAAATATAAATGTAAGAGCGAATGTTTGAACCGCTTTCCAATCGACATTTATAATAACATACTCGGATTATACGAGAGTCTAAAAATACGAACTGTTTTGGCTGCACTAAATTAATCTTACCTTTCCTTCACAGAACTCGTTTTCTTGTGTTTTAAGAGGGAAGTATAACCACGTGATCATCCATACAAAAAGATAAAACGTTTTTCCACTTTTAAATATTCTCCATGATTTTTTAGCATGTTATTGACACAATGAAGTACTAGGTTTTGTATAGGTTTTCTATTTTCAAAATTTGCAAAAAAAAAAATTTTGTAAAAGCGAAACGCGATTATAGCGATTGACATCAAAATCAAAGTGATTTGTTAAGATTTAGTTAAGTAGTGGAAAACGTTTTCTCCCGAAATGGAATTTCATAGTAAAAGTAACTTTAATTTCGCTAAGATCGCAAAGCTATTCTTCCCTCTAAATGCAGAAAGTTAGAAACGCTACCTATGTTAGCTATTAAAATATATATAGATAATTGTTAAGGCATATTAACACTTTTGTGTGGTGAGGAAAGGGGACGACGGCTTCTCCATACAAACGAAGTCCCCATTTTCCTCTCTGGATATTGACGTTATATTTTTGCGCAATTTGATGTGTAGTATGCTAGAGCTATGTCCTTTAGTTTGAATTTTTCCGATTTTTTAATTATCATAACAATTAGCAGCGAAAAATAAATTCCCTACTCATTTTTAAATGCTCGTTACAGTCGTAACTCTTATAATAATTAAACATTAAAAAAACAAAGAGACATAGCTGTGGTTGATATACATCAAATCGTATCAAAATCATTAAATTTTCAATAATATATCCAGAGAGGAAAATGGGGACTGCGTTTGTATGGAAGGGTGGTTCCGGGGAGGTCATCCATTTTCGTCTTAAGACACATAAAGCCAGGAAATTAGAAGGTAACAAAAAATAAGGCACGCCGCGCGAAACTTGAACACAAACTTGATGATATGGCCGTCGCGCAGAATAATCTTGGCCGACTACGACTACGACTCGAATGGCGAGCTGACTGCACGACTTGCGGCCGGAAGTTTAAAACAAAACTCGGTTTCGCAAGTCACGTTCTAGCCCATGCACGTCAGAATTTACAAAATATCTGATTTGTCTGGGTGTCGTCGTCGACGGATACGTCTGGGAGGACATCATTGCTTTTTATTTCAATTACTTTGAAAATATCCTTCTCAAAATTTTGCTCGTCAGATGCCTCGGCTATTTTGTTTCCCCTATTTTAAGACATCCTGTATACGGTTTGCCGTTGCACGCTGGAAACTATGTTAAAGCCAGCGAATAATTATAAATACTGGTTTCCGATTGGAGAACGCATTTGTCTGACGTATTGCGATTAATGGAAGATTGTGGGAGGCCATTTATGGGCAAACCTATGTATTAGGTAGGGGAGCATCGGGCACTTTTTAAGTCGTAATAAAACCGTTATTTTTTAACAGAATCAACTTTTTGTTTCGTATATCCTTTGCACATATACAGCATGACCCAATTAAATCCAACAGACTTTAACCACGCATTCCTGAGATCATAAAGAGCAAAAAATGTTGTATACATAAGTTTTGGACAAATTAGCAAAAAAAAAATTTTTTTTTTTGCATTTCCTGCAAAAAATTTGTGAAAAACTATTACAACGAATAAGTAAAGTTTCTGTTATTTACATATAAAAATTGCGAGTTTACCTTAAAATTTAGTCTGTCAGTAGATATGTCTAAACCAAGTCACATAGTAACAGCGTCATAGCTAGAAAGGCGTTTTTCACTAAGTTATAACAGAAACAATTTTCACAAAAAATTACATTATCTGTAAAACAATATCGATTTCAAGAAACTTTGTATGACATTTTAGTCTCTAAACGCAGTCAAAAATACACCTTTAAAATCTGTCGGGTTTAATTGGCCCACGCTGTATATGGCTACAATTCTAACCCAGAATACTAATATTATTATAAACAGTCTCAACATTGCAAGGGATTTTATAAAGCCTCTCGAAAGTGCCATCGTAAACTACTTCAATAGTAAATAATAATACTATGAAAACTTGCTATAAAATTGAGAAACAATCCACTGTTTAAAATTATATAAACCGTGATGTATGTGACTCTGCATGAGTGAATGATATTTAATAGGTTCAAACTTTATTACAAAAACTTCCTGATCCAATTTGTGTAAGAATTTTGTAAGAAATAGTCAGGTAAATCACGTTAAAAAGTTTGTCCCTATTCACTCCAGCCATTCCTATCCCTATTCACATCAATTTTCATTTTACTTGCTCCAGCATTACGTTAGATAACTGTTTATGTTTATGAAGTAGTAATTACGTAAGCAATTCATATAAAAAAGTCGGAGAGTCGGTAATTTACGGACGCCTTGTATCCGCGAATGTATGCAAACTTATTCATAGATTTGTGAAGACTTGGGTAAGTCTGAGAGCAAGCTGATTAATAGTTGTATGGTATGTTCGAAAGTTTTATTTGATTCGAAGCAGGATATTAATGTTTATATTAGACTTTGACTTAGACGTGAGACTTTGTGCGAGTTTTGAACAAAATAGACTTTACTTTTAAGAAAACTTTTTTGAAGAAATAACCCTAATTCATGAAATAACAACCGTATGAGGGAAGTCCTTCTTCTTAGGTATTTTTAAGTCGATGTTATTTATGCATTAAGTTTATTTTTGATATTATCATTTATTCTATATATATATATATATATTTTAAGTATCTGAAACTGTTTATTTTCCCTGGAAGTATACCCCTTGTTTTATAGTTCTTCTTACCCCACCTAACCTTACTTATTTTCTTCAGAGAGATGAAGAAATGACTGATATAGATTAGCTAAGTAAGTATATTATTATTTTTCCCTAAATAAAAACTATGTACTTAAAGCTTTAACTTATAACACATGGCTTTAGGTGCCGTGTACATTCAAAGAAACACCGCTTGTTTATTACAAATAAAATATCTCACCTGGTAAGGAAACATAAAATAAATTATACCTGGAAATCGGTTTGGAAATGTAACTTCTTGATATATTACGTAACGGAGATACGTACCTAATTAACCCAAAGCCGAACCTTCCGAGTTATATTTTACGTATTATGTAATATCTGAGTTGGTCAACAACTTCGTTATGGGAAAAATTAACATGAAATTTAGATACTTTATTTCCGTTGAACTCTATTTAGTTTAGCAAGTAGTAGAGATCTACTCTAGTGGGTTATAGTGGCCCTAATCTTTAATATTTAGCTTATCCCCCTTAACTAAACTAACTAACTAAATTACCCCCTAAAATTAGAAAAAAGCGTTTTTGATATTCATAGTGTTAGTGGTAATTGATAAAACTATTCAATTTAAGGTGTCTACATCATACGGTCTGTGAGAAAAACCCATTTTAACCGATTTGACAGACCGAACTGATCCCACAAGAGCTCCGTGAACAAAGTTTTGTACGGAGCTCTTAGAAATAGAGTCAGTACAGGATAAAATGTATAGGCATTTCCACCAATATCAAATCAGGTGGAAAAATACGAATAGTCCTAATTCTAGATTTAAGTGCTCAATAGGCAATTTAGTGTCTCATTTGACCTTATTCTTATATGACAATGCAGCTACCTAATAATTTTAGTTCCTTTGACTTGAGGACACTTATAATCGCAGTTATAATTAAAAGCGTTTCGATTTGTGAAGGTTAATCGCACGAAATTAAAGTAAGAGTATTTTTATTTTTATATTAAACGTGATATATAAACTTCAAGGTTCATGATGATTTCGGCTATTTATACACAGTTTGAAATATTTTAATATAAATGGACAGGGCTTTAATGTTTTTTGTCATGCTAGGTTTTATTACATTAAGTTGTGTCGATTTTATTCACTATACAATACAATATTACACCATCAACGAGCTTGCAGTTTGATAAACTGTATTATAAATTATATTATGAAATTTTATTAGAATATAATATAATGATAGAATTTCTTTATTTGCCAGAATATGTACGGTACAAGATGATAACAGAGAAGGTTATACACGTTTCAGCATTCAGTCAAAGACACGACATGCAAATAATTATCAACTAAATTTTAGCACACATTAATACAACTTTACAAGTTTAAATTAAAAGTACAATATAGAAGAAAACACGAGCGAAAAAAGTCGCGTGAATTTTTCATAGTAAAAAAAGTCATCCACTTATACAGTTTGAATGTTACATAGTAAAATGTCCAAGAATTAAATAAAGCTAACAAATAAATAAGTTAAAATGTCATATAAAAAGTCAAATTACAAAATGGCATTAGACAGACGTAACCCAGGTGCCTAGTAAATGGATCATATGACTACACATCTGAACTACACATCTGAATTACACATGAGTCGCAAACGAAAAATTATTTGTCTGTTGATTGAAATCTACTAGAGAAGAAACTATGCGATCTATTTTAAGTCTTTTTTTGCATTCTCAGTGACAGTAATGCCTGATTGATGGAGAGTTTGCATGATGTACTATTTTCTCAACTCTTAATTAACGTGGAGTATCTATTGTTACTTATCTTATCAACACTAACCTACTGTTCGGTTTATTTATCAAGAACTAATGCACTAAACTTCCTTAATCCTTTCTTCTATCTATGGTTTGTCTTAAAAGGAAATGAGAGCCGACATTCCTTCCACACAATAAAAGTTACTTTCCGTGTCGTGTTCCAATATTTTAATATCACAATAAAAATAATCTTAAATTACGTCCACAGTGGTTTAGTCTCCTGCAAAGTTGTGAAGAGTTTCTGCTTTCGGAATTGAACTATGGTTATTTATCATTCTTTGCTTTAATTAAATAAAAATTTAAAATAATATAGGACATTATTACACGAATTGACTAAGTCCCACTGTAGGCTCAATAAGGCTTGTGTTGTGGGTACTGAGACAACGACATATATAATATATAAATACATAGAAATCAATTCTTAAATATATATAAATTAATTGTTTAATCATGAATGCTCGGTCTCTTTTTGATATCAACACATTTACAGTATTAATTTATTACGAAATTTACATAATAACTACATATAGTTATAAAATTATGCAAAATCGCAGGTCAAGAAGAACAATTATTTCACAAAACTACGCAACCGTCAATACCATGAAATTAAGGTTCAATTACACTTTAACACGGTTTGGCTTGATTGTGTCCCCATTCAGAATGGTCGCAATTTGCTAATTGTTTCAATTTTTATTGCATGGACTTTAAATCTGATGGTTAATAAAGTTTACAACATTCATAATGATAGTATATAGTATATATAGGTGTTTATGTAACTTTGTCTAAAGACAAGAAAATAATTATTACAAAAGTGCCTAAATGAGGTAAAAGTAATCGTTAAGACTGCGATATACGAAACGATATACGATATAAGTAGTGATCCCTAATGGCTCCTCTACACGATGGCCCAGTGCAGGCCAGTCCAAGGGATGCATTTATGCGTTAGAGGGAGTAAGTGATATTGCTATCTCATTCCACTTCCACCGCATAGCTGCGTCCCTTAGACTGTGGCCCATCGTGTAGAGGAGCCCTAAGATACAAGTAAGGTAAATTAGCCCAAATTCATAAGGCACGGCAAATTCTAGATAAATAGTATCTAGATAAAAATGTGATCAAAGTTACCTGTGTAAATGTGGATATTTTTGTTACAATTCAGCTTTTTTGCTGCATTTTGGATAAATTACAGCCTAGATACATTTCCAGGGCTCCATAGCCAAAAATGCTGAATCTAAGACTTAGATTTTTTAATTTTCGTTTACGTCGTCGGACCGTTAATATACCGACATTTGCTACAGTGAACCAACACGGGTCTACCGCGAAATTCGCTATTTGCGAAGATCTTTCTCCTTTTCTCCAATGAAGACGTAATTAGAGTGACAGAGAAAAATGCAAATTAGTAAGCATTAAAGGTAAGTAGTAGGTAAGGTAAGTAGGCAAGGTTACATATATCCATATACTTATTCAAATTTAAACGCATGTAAATTATAGAACTACAAATTGTGGTATTTATGATACTGTAATATAATGTTACTTGGTCGTGAATAAATAATTTATTTATTAAGTAGAAAATGAGAGATACCACTCTACACTCAAACTAAATGTGGTTTTGTAATGTAGTTACCTGCTATTGTATTGTATTGTAATATTTAATTATAATAAATAATCATAAAGCTTTGCGTTCATCAAACCGAATGGTACAACACTAAACTCATACAGTGATCTTATTTTAATGAGGCAGGTACGAGTATTACTGAACGAGATATCGTTTTACGTACGAAAGTTATATCTCGATGGTGCTTTCACATTTCTTTGCATATGAATATTCTCGTTAATTCTATAGCCTGATAAACTAAGGCAATCAGATTTCTTGTTATTTTTAATGAATCGTAATTAATGAAATCTTAGTTTTATCCTAGCCGGTTTAGATTATGGCTACTGGATTTATGAACGAAATTTTTAAACATAGTACAGTCAGCATCAAAAGTAGTGGATCTGACTGCGCGTCCGAAGTATCTATCATTCTCTAATAGCTTTATAAAAAATAAGTCCTTGTGTGTAGAACTAGACTGTGGCAGATAATTTAGAACGCGAACTGTAGAGATAAATCTCTATTAGCCTATCAAGCCGATGGTCCCGGGTTCAAATCCTGGTAAGGGCATTTATTTATTTAAACTTTATTGCACAAGACATATACAACAATGTACAAATGGCGGACTTAAAGACAAATGGCATTCTCTGCCAGCCAACCATTTATTAGTTTTATTTCTGAGATGAGCACGGATATTTGTTCCTGGGTCATGGATGTATTCTATATATTTACACAAATAGCTCTGTTTTACTATGTAGAAACTACTTAATAAGCATGATGTTAAAATATTTTCATTAAGGAAACTGTAAGTCTAGTTTTAAGAAAAGTTCCTGTGCTATATATAACTATAAAAGACTGTTTGTTTCTTAAATAAATAAATTAAATTAAATTTAAATATTTATAAGTTAAATATATCGTGGTCTAAGTACCCACAACACAAGCCTTATATAGCTTACTGTGGGACTTAGTCAACTTGTGTAATAATGTCCTATACTCGTAACATTTATTTATTTATTAGTAAAATAATTCCCGGATGGCAGATTAGTGGAAGTTTTTCATGAGCTCTTAGTCTTTTTTGGAAGCAAATGTGCGGTCAATACTCAGTAACAAAGTTCCGACAAATTATAGTTGATGACCGCAGGTAGCCGGATCTTTAAGCTGATGACGTTTAGAGTCAGAGTCGAGTTAACCGGGTACAGTTCATGTCATCCACGATGACGCGCAGATTTGTCAAATCTAACCTTTATTAACATGACATTACGAGTCAAGGCACGCGTCTTCGCGAATTACACTATCTATACTAATAATGTCCTATAATATTTATTTATTTATTATTATTTATTATACTTGTTTTTATCAAGGCTTGTAGATATTTCATACATTTTTTTTAAACCAAGTTTCATATTCAGTATTCGGGTTGGATAATTTTCAAATAAATGCTGCCAAGAGCAGTCATTATAATTTTTAACTTAATGTTTCCGTTTTGTGATACCGAGCACCATTTTTGTGTGTATCTTGCAGGAAAATATCTAATCATCATATTTGTCAAAAAGTAAAACTTTGAAGGAAATAAAATCACCTAGAATACTCGTACTCGTCAAAATGTATCCAAGACTGCACCGAGAGTAGATAAAAAAACTGACCTATAGAAACTATAATATTATGCCTCAGTACTCTTTCTGCCGGTCTAAAAGCAATTTCATCAAGTAAAAACTAGTTATTCTATTTTTAAACTCCTAACTACTTTTAAAGGCTGGATAGTATAGCGATGAATAGTTATTACACGTATGACTTATGCATCAAAATAACATTAAGGACATATACAACTACATTAGGGTAGCGACGTACGCATCTTAGTGGACATACAAGATTTTTTTTTCAACTTTGTTGTTGGTTTCGTAGTAAATACTTCTCAGTATGGCCCTAAGGTATCCAATCACTTTTCACAATATGTCACAATATATTCCTTTATTTTATTATAGGCAGAGGGGCTCTTACATGGCTATGAGAAGACTCCCAGTAAGGTGTATCTAGCCAAGAATAAAGGAAATAGTTGTAAACAGGTAGGGCAGCAGACTTTGTGGAAATGTTAGATTTGGCCTTTATCGAGCAGGAGGCCTTTATGAGTAACACTTTTGACTATTTCTGCCCGAGGATTGTTGAGGATTTATAGCACTAAGTAATACTCTATATCTACGAGAACGTCAAAGGATGGTAAAAAAAATGAATTTCAAATTATTCATGAATGATTCAAAGAAAGTCGTATATTTTGGAAGATGTACCAAAAGAAACGACTGAGAGCAAGGCAGTTTATATAAAATAACAGACTCAATTTGGAATTATTATTCCCCATCCAAGATCAAAGACCCGTACGTAGCGTAGCGTTATAATGTCACCTTATAATAATTACCAACAGATGCTTCATACGTACGTATTAAACTTCTTACATGCCTAACCTATCCATTATAAATAATTGTACAACCGACAATAGCCATTACTACTCATTGTGTTGAAAAGAAAACAATTTCTACGAGTATCACCGCACGACAAAAAGTATTAAAAGTAAAAAATACTGGCGGTCGACACCCGCTGTGAAGTCGGGTCGTTGAGGTAACGAGACATAGACTGTAAAAAATTGGCTTAAAAACGGTAATATTAGGTCCAGTAAAAACTTAGAGTACAAAAACCAAATGAGTGACCTAGTCCTCGTAAAAAAAACTACTAGTAGTACCTAGTACTATAATTACTAGAACTGGGACAGTACGTTAAAAAGTACAGCGGATGAAACACTTCCAGCCCGATTCGAACTTTAAAATACGTCAAAAATTTTCTAAAGAGACGATATGGATCGGATATGTTTTATAAGATTGAGTCTGTTCGAAAGTGCCTGCCACCCCGGAATACTTTTTCAAATAGAGATCTCTACAGCTCGTGGTCAAAAATATCTGTCAGAGTTCAATTCAATTCAATGCTTTATTCGTTCATCACAGGTACATAAATAGGTAATAACTCAGTATTCTAAGGAACAGCTATGATGTGCCTTTTGGCGTACGAAATAACTTCTTATTATCTAACTATATACATATGCAGTATTTCAGTTTGTGTGATTGTTCTACATATAGAGACATATCTCTTATTGTAAAGTTATTATGGTACCCACATTTGCTGTTATAAAATGTTATATAACATCGTGTGACAGGGACATCATGATAGTATTGATAGTAATTTATTATGTTGAGATTGTGACAGGGATCACATCATGTTATATAACCTTTTATAACAGCCAATTTGGAAGCACCATTACAGAATGGTAGATGATTTTTCACGACACAAACCGGTAAAGGCCCTCTTGATTGTTCAAAAACTAATGAGAAAGTAGCATTTTATCCACATGTGGCGCAAAGTAATCAGATGCAAATTTTAAGTTGTTTCCTTATGTTAGGTAGTAGAATTGACTTTTAAATTATGATTTTAATTGATATTTTTTATTACGTTCATTTGAAATTGATTTGTATACATTTTTTGGTATTTCATAGTTAGTATTTCCCTCGCGTTGCCGCGTTGGTGTGGTGAAAAATTGTGTGTTTCACTCGTAGGCAAAGTTTGTTTAACCCTCGTGCCTGGAATCTTTCACTTGCTCGGGTATCAATAATAGCAGGAGCGGTTAAAAAACAACTTTGCCCCCTTGTGAAACAAATAACTATTGAAGCGTAGTCCGACCCGCCACTTTTGATGCTGATTTTACTTTACCTAGCCTAGCTTAGACATGCTTACATGAAATTAACAGTCATTAGTGACAGTACTATAATACAAATGAATTTTATCGGTTACCTAGTACAGTAACCAGTCGAAAAAAATACGTAAGGTGTTTCAAAATTAAAATGTTTAAATGTTAAAGGTTTTTTTCTTTTGTCCTCCCTCACTTAACACCACTAATTAAATGCCTCACCAATATAAATTGATACAGTATGTATTTTGTTTCACAATCACAGAAGATTTGATATGTATTATTATTCTAAAGAATCCATTTAATGAAAGCTGAAAAAAAAATCATTTGTTGTAGCTATGATTTTTATTATTTGTTGTAAAAAAAAAATTGTTACTAAGTATTTACCTAGGTACGTATTCTTAGGTTCATGGAATACAGCCTGGTGACAAACAGAATCACCCATTGTATAAGGACCACAAAAAAATATAGTACCTATACTAACTACTTAACCTTTTTGTCACCGATCAACTATTACAAAATGAATAATGTCAACAAAAAAATATCTTATTTATTAATATAAAATTTAAAAAAAACACTCCTAATCTACTTAAAAATAAACAATAAAATAAATAAAAAACAACTCACCTTTATAACACTATTTCAATCCCCAACCACACATACACAATCACAGTCTCAAATCACACGCACATTTTCAAAACTCTAGTAACTCAAAAACTCCAGTAAATTCAAAGTGTTCGGATTCAAAATGGCGCCGCGTGCGCGCGCATCGGACGCCGGTGCCGGACTAGTGAACTTGGGTGTTGAGGTTTCAAGTTTGCCGAGCGTATACGTAGCTCTAGCGCTTTACTTTAATAGCTTTTCGGTTTACTATTAAAGGTATGGAACGAAACCTTTTTTCAGTACACCTACATATACTTTACACTAGTGCGGGAATAAGCACTTTCCGTGCCTATGTCAAACATTTAAAGGGCCATATGTACCTACTGTAATAGTGCAGAAAATAGGAAATTCGCGATAAATTAAAACACGACCGAAGGGAGTGTTTTAAATCGACACGAGTTGCGAATTATCTATTCGCTCGTGTATCGTACAACGTTTTACAGTACATATTACTCTTGAAAGTTTCGACATATGCACGGAATGTGCTCATTCCCGCACACGTGCGGGAAAGTAGTACCATAGGTACTGTAAAACGTTATACGATACATGTGCGAATAGGTAATTCAAATATCCTACTTTCCGCACATGTATCTTATTACCTTATTAGTACGAGTTAAGGTTATACGTCTTTATGTGGACATCATGAAATAAACGGATCTTATGCTTAATTTTTGTACATAAAATATTGTATCCTTATAAGTACACCTTAATGCATTATAGAAACTTTTTTATAATTTAATAATGTGTAAAAATCGTGAAAGAGTCAATGTTATAATATTGTTATAATAACGGTATTATAAATAATTTTTTTTTTTAAAATATGGGGCAATCTTATTACACAAATCTACCTATCCCCACGGTAAGCTCAATAAAGCTTGTGTTGTGGTACTAGACGATGATATATGTAATAGATAGACACTTATAGATAAATACTTATAAATAAATAGAAAACATCCATAAATCAGGAACAAATATCTGTGATGAACACACAAATAAATGCCCTTACCAGGATTTGAACCCGGGAACGCATGCATCGTCGGCAAGGTCACTAAGCTAGGGGGCCAGAAATGATAGGTCGATAATTTATAGAAATAATTAACTTTCAATTCCCGGCGTTATTTACAAGAAAAACTGAAGTATCGATAATGAATAGTTTCCCGACAGGTGTGTGGAAAGCTGTAGTAATTACGCCTATCCCGGATAGGGAAAGTTCCTTCGAGCAAAGCATCGGTAGCCGAGCGGTTGGGCGTGTGACTTTGAAACTATAGGTCGTGAGTTAGAGCAATTTGTATCATAAAATTTAATAATAGTTATATAAGCTTAAATATATACCTGATTCTTACAGGTCCTGATGTTTGTGTTCTTTCAACTCAGAATTACTAGCATATTCAATCCCGATGTTAAAAAATGTACCAAAATTTTGTATAAAAATTGTAGTTTCCACTACATCACGCACGTACAGTCAGCATCAAAAGTAGCGGATCAAATAAGGTTTCATAAGTATCTACCATTCTGTAACAGCTTAACAAAAAGTGATGTCTTTAATATAGAGCAACGAGGACTGTAAAAGATATACTTTTGAGCGTGAATTTTAGAAATGTATCTATATTTGGAAAAGTTATCCGGAATATCAGATACTTTGGTGCGTTGTTTCATCCGTTACTTTTGATGCTGACTGTACAAGTAAAAAAAAAACATTAAAACGTGACGTAATGGAACGGATACTTTGAGACATCTCATATGAATGGTAGGATGGAGAATGCTGTCGATTTTGAGTAGAATGAGCCCAAGTATGTTCCGTACCCCTAGTGTAAATTTATTCGATATCGTAACGTGACGTACGTTTGCGTTTGCTATTTTACACTAGGGGTACTGATTTGGAAGAGTAAAGTTTTCAGTATTCATTTTAGAAACCGCCGATATAAAAGTGTGCATAGTATTGGCCCGTGTGGGTGTTTGTTTTTGTTATATTATGTAATGTAATGTGTCTTGTTTGTGTTTACGAATAAAAATTATTCTATTCTATTCTTTTCTATTCTATCGCCGAACACCATGGCGGTGTGGTACGTAAATCCTAAAGGTTGTCAATAATTGGTCTATGTTTGAAACTTAGGAGTTGGGTATTATGAGACTAAGTGGACATTAAAAACAGATTAACTCGACATGTTCCTAAAAGTAGAAAAGGTTCTTGAAAATTAAAAGTATCTGAAAAAAAGCTTTGGTATCATCGAGTAAGCTCAATGAGAGCTAAAATAAAGACCTTTATGTAAACCTCTTTCGAATTTAATGTCTGCGCTTAGGTTACCGATCAGAGTGATGTGAGCGATGCGAGCTAAAGTTTCCTGAGATGTTGAGGGAGGAAAGTGTCCCCCATTAATTTCCACACGTAACGTTAATGGAATTGGTGTCCATTGATTGAACTGACAACTTCGATTCTTGGTATTAGTGACAATGCATCGTTTGTGTTTTGTTACATTATGTTTGTTTATACTCTAGAGTGAATGAAGATGTTCATAGTACTCTATTTACATGTCTATGTATATTGATTATGGTAAGGTGGGGTAAGAGATACATAGTTTATTTTTCTCGGGGCAAAATAAACCGTATGAGGAAATCCTTGTACTTACGTAAGTATTTATGATTAATTTTATTCATGCATTACTTTTATGTTTAGTATCATCATTTAATTTAGTTTTTAGTATCTTTGAGTAAGTATATCTAACTGTTTATTTTCCCTAAAACCTTAATTTGTACAAGTAGGCTATTCTAAGTACTGTAAAATAATATTAATCATTTAATACCCTAATAATAAATAATATTAGCATTTTACTCTACTTACCTACATATATTTTTACCCTGTACCTATCAAATCAGTATTATATAATATGCGCCATCTATGCACTAAAACCAGTACCGCTGCGGCAATCAGCTGAGGTTCTACGTATTAAGCAAACTCAACGAAGCAAAGTGAAAGGCACTAAGCATTTTCATTTTCATCCGCATTCGTTTAGTCGGACGGCGCTAGGTGGCGTTGTAATAAAAAGATAAATAAAGAGTGCCGTTAGTGTTTATAGTATCATCAGATTATATCATAGACATGAGCATTTTCATCACACTCGCTCGAAAAAGATCTTATTTCATGCAGGTGTACTGAAGGACAAATGCCTATATTGTTCCCACGGGAGTTATGGATTGTGAAAAAAAAAGCCAGGAAGAACCTTAGGGAGTTATAGTTTTTTTTTGTTACCAATTCATACGAATTCACTAGGTATAAATGAGTTTTACTTTTAAAATATTGACGTTTATTATTTAGTTTGATTTAATTTGATTAATTTAATAGCTGTTTGAAATATTTTTACACAATTTTCAATTGTGGCTGAAAGTCGGATAGGTCTGTGCCTTCGATGCCAAACCTGTCAAAGAATGACAATATGGCGGACGAATATTTGAAATGGCACCGTATTTAAGAATTATTTCGCTTAAAATTTAGTTTTTTCTTCGCAAGTGAGAAATAATATTGTTACTCGAGTCTTTAATGTGCGGCTGTCGTGACTCGTGAATAATCGTTGCACAATGTACTACGAGTATAACCATCGCTAGGTCAAATCTAGTTTACACAGGTAATATAACATGAAGTTGGATATTGTCAGAATATTATATAGGTACATTTGATTTTCTGACTTAACACGAGCAGTATAAAGTCTAGTATTTGCTTACCATTATTTACCATGTCCCTATTTTATTGAACGACTTTTCGATTTTACATTATTATTGTTTTTTCACAAATAAGCCGAGCCGTTTCTTTTACAGAAAATCATTGACCTGTCAGTTTCCTTAATAATTTTATCTTCTTTAGAAAGCGGCCAGTATTATGAAATGGGCTGGCAACCCTAGTCTGGCTCACACCTAGTACTCAGAGCTCTTCGAGTTTTTATTTAAAATTCACATATAAATTCGTTTAAAAAACAGTGGTAGTGTTCTCAAAAGTTGTAATTTAAAAAGTTCCTCATCTTATAAGAATTACAAACCAAACCGAGACGGATTACCATCATAAATTATCGATCGGTAAGAATCAATATCATACCGTTTTTACTTAAAAAGTGTCAACAAACTATGCATATTGCTTTACTCACTTCCAATTGGTCGATACATCTGACATACGTGCATTACTACCAACATCAAACATAGAATAAATGTTACCAGTGCACAGAATTAATGCGTTCAGAAACACGCTCAACTCGAATGGAAAATCGATTCTAGGTATCGATTCAGTTTAAATTACTTAATTTATTATTTAGAAATTATCATTATTTATTTAACATTGAATAAATATTTAAAAATGACGCCTTCGAATTCTAAACAACAGATGTGTTCTAAATGCGACAAAGTTATGAAAAATAGCGAAATTATTAGATGTGAAATTTGCAAAAAATATTATGACTTGACCTGTGCAAAATTGACTCGAAGATTATTTGTTTTGATGACCAAAGAAGATAAAAAAGCCTGGAAATGTAGAACCTGTGTAAAAAAACCAAAAAAGAAAATATCAAATAAAAATTCACAGACATCAACTACTAAAAATAATAAATATATCGATATAGCTGCACCACAAAATAATGAACAGGTATTTTTGTGCGAAGAACAACAAAATCTGATAAAAGATAGGTGCACTGACGAAGTGAATGCCGCAGGCCAATTAATGCAGGAGAAGCAGAAGCAAACATTGCAGGAAGAGCCTAGCCTGTCCCTAAAATGCGGGCAAGTACAGCTCGCAGAGCCCTCTCCTAATATGAAAAAATGTCTACAGAATATTGATTCACCAGTTGCACGGGAAACAAACTCAACTGAACCAAAAACGCTCCAGCAGTTGAATGAAACAGGTGATAATGCAACAGAAACCGTACATGAAAAAATCCTACAATGCGGTCAATTGCAGCTCGCAGATACCTCACCTACTAAGAAAAATTACTTACCTAGTATTGATTCACCAGTTGCAAATGAAACAAACTCAACTAAGCCAAAAACGCTCCAGCGTTTGAATAGAACAGGTGTTTCGGAATCAGAAGCCGTACATGAAAAAATCCTACAAGGGAACGAGGATGTTGATCGTTCTACCTTGCAAATAAATGACATTACTGAAAACATTGAAAATGCGAATACAACTCCCAACAGAGATTACAGAATCAATATCTCCGCGGAAAATTCTTTCAATTCTTTTAGTGCGCTGTCAGAGGCAGAAGATCCGAACAATTCAAATTCACTTCTGTCGACTCCTAATATTATTAACCGCAGCTTCTCGGATCTCCGCCAAAACAGCAACTACAAAATCGAAGAACTGAACGCAAAGATAAAGTTGTTGGAGAGTAAACTACTAGTAGCCGACACAGAAATTGTAAACTTGTTACAAGAAAACCGAGATATTAGCAAGAAGCTTGCTAAATACGAACTAAAAATTAAAAAGCTCACTCATATTTGCAAGTCTTCACATAAAATGACAAAAAAGAAGAGGTCAGAACGTATAAAAAAAAGTAAATTGGATTTTTCTGTTGACACCGAAGACCTTGAGCCCGCAGGCGCAGAGAGTACACCTATACCAACGCATCGCATTACACTTAGCGCCGGGGAAGAAAGTACAAGGTTATCTTCTGGCAGACCGGGAGACGCCGAAGAACAACATAAATCTCTGGACACAGACACAATGGAACAGCGGCGAAGACAAACTACAAACAGTGAGCCTCCATCAACCAGCACTAGAAAACGAGTTTCACGGAAGTTATGTATTGTTAGTAACTGTAGTAGCAATTCTGTGCTCAAAACAGCTGAGAAGACTTTCGACGAATATGAAATCTGCCATTACCTTTATGCTCATGGAGAGATCTCTCAACTGTTACAAGGACTTGACATTAAGCTTAAAAATTTCACCATGGACGACATGTGTATCCTGTTAATAGGTCATGAGGATTTTCGAGTAACAAAAAATTATGTAAACATTGTAAACTTAATAAGGAATAAGCTCAGTCAAATTCACAATACTAGCGTGTTCATTTGCGCACCAACGTATAAGATAAAACGAAAAAATAATCTGTTTAACCACAGGATAGAAGCATTTAACAACTTGCTATACTCAGATATTGTACAACATAAGTATGCTTTCTTGTTCGATTCCAATAGTCATCTGCATTACACTCATAAAATGTTTTGCAAATGGTCAGGCCGAATAAATAATGACGGCTTATTAGCTATTTTTAACAATTTTCATCTTTGCCTCAAGGAGATGAGGCGCACAAACTGGGACTGTGAGTCTGCTACAGTGGATAGTGCCAGTGTGGATGCTAATGAATCAGCTGTGACTAAACAGGGTGATCACGAACAATCTTTAGGCGAAAATATTTTTTTAGACAGGAGTACAGAAATCGTGTATCAGGTAGAAGCTTAACAACCTTAAATGTATTCCATCAGAATGTTTGTGGCATTTCTAATAAAAAAGACGAGTTAGAAATTTATCTAAGTACATTAACCAAAGAAATGCATTTTGTATGTCTTAGTGAACATTTTTTAAATAGTACCTCAGTAGACCTTTTTAACATTCCATTGTATTCTCTGTCGGCATATAATGTTCGAACTAATAAAAAAAGAGGCGGCACTCTTGTGCTAGCGCGTTCGGATCGGAAAACTGAGGAGCAATCTTTTTGTAAATCTCTTTATGAAGCAGAAAGCTTCGAGGTATGTGGAATCAAAGACTGCGAAACAAATGTGTGTGTAATTTGTTGTTATCGCAGTCCCCTTGATAATAACATTCCAAAATTTTTAGATAAACTTGAACAACTACTTGAGTATTACTTTAATAAAAAATGTGTAATATGTGGTGACTTCAATATTAATTTACAAATTTGTGATAAAAAATCTGCTGACTTCCTGTATCTACTAAAGTGTTACAATTTTATGCCTCTTGTGAGTGACATTACGTTTAAAAGAGATCAGTCTGAGTCTTGTATTGATAACATTTTATCCAATATACCTTTAGATTGTACCAAAAACACATGGGTTGATCATAACGGTTTGGCTGACGGGCATGCTGGTTTGGGTTGTGAACTGGTTATAGAATGCTCCGGCATAAAAAATGACAAGCAGGTTATCTATACTGCACGCCGTGAGATAAACGGAAAAAATAAGCTAGCTTTCAGGCAAATACTATCTCAACAAAATTGGTACAATAGTGAAATTACTACCTTTCTTAGTAAATTCAGCGATCTTTATAATGGTTGTTTTAAGAAAAAGAAAAAAAGGCTGATGCAAAATGACGCTAAAGTATCTTGGATTACGGAGGGTATTAAAACTTCAAGCAAAATGAAGCGATTTCTGAATAATTTCGACAAGGAAAGGTGTTACGATTCTGTGGACGAGTATAGGAAGAAATATATCACTATTTTCAGACGTGTTATTAGGCATGCAAAAAGACATGCCGTTAATTTGGAAATGGACAGAGCGGTCAATAACAATAGAGAAATATGGAAAATAGTGAATAGGCACAGAAACAAGTCGAAGGCTAGGACTACTGAGAGACTTATCCTTAAAACAGATAAGGTCATCGTAGATCCACAGGAACAGGCGGATATTTTCTCTAAAGTTTTCGATCACGGCGGTTCGTCAGTTACAAGTGATATTACCCTTGCTCTGAAAATGCTCGAAGATAACACGGAGAGGGTAAATACTGAAATGGTTTTTGATAGAGTGACACCACAAGAAATATCAAAATTGGTTATTAATATGAAACCCAAGTTATCGGCGGGTCATGACGAAATACCCATAACTATTATAAAGGAAAATATAGATCTTTTATCGGAACCTCTTGCACAGTTCTTTAATAACTGTCTTGAGTCAGGCCTGTTTCCGGATCATTTAAAAACTGCCAAAATTCTGCCTATCTATAAAAAAGGTTGTAGGAGTGATCCAAATAACTATAGGCCTATATCTCTTTTACCTACTGTCTCAAAAATTTTTGAAAAGTTGTTAAAGTCAAGATTGCTGCGTCATCTGGGCATGCATGATATCCTAAATAAAAGGCAATTTGGGTATCAAAAAAGTATTGGAACTAATGAGGCTATAAGCACCTTGATTCATGACATTGTGACACAATTAAATGACAAACTCAAAGTAGCTGGAATTTTTCTGGATCTTAGCTCTGCTTTCGATACTGTGGACCACAATATTTTGTTACGAAAGCTGGAGCACTACGGAATTAGAGGCAGTATGTTCAAAATATTTGAGTCTTATTTAGCGAACAGGACACAATTTATTGAACTAAGTTCAATTGTGGGTGTCACTGTAAGGGCGGCCAGGTCAAAAACAATGATGATCAGACGCGGAGTCCCGCAGGGCTCAATACTGGGTCCTTTATTTTTTCTTGTGTTTGTAAATGACTTGATCCCTTTCGTACAGAATACAGTGCCGCAAACAAAACTAGTAATGTTTGCTGACGATACTAATGTTGTAGTTTCGGCGGAAAGCATGTTTGAGTTGAATGATACAGCAAATGCGGCATTAGTGGCTTGTAATAAATGGTTCACGGCTAATAATTTAAAATTAAACACGCATAAAACCAATGTTATTTTGTTTTCCGCTACATCAAGGAAATCTGACACTTTAAGTATCACTTTAAATGGCAGCAAAATTGTACAGACAGAGGTTGTGAAGTTTTTGGGAGTCTATATCGACTCATTACTAAATTGGAAACAAGAACTCCAGACATTAAACAATTCCTTGTGTTCAGCCTGCTATGCCCTGCGAAGTCTGCGCGATTTTATTGACAAAAATCGACTTAAAGCTGTTTACCATGCACTAGTGGAGTCGAAATTGCGATTTAGCATCAAACTTTGGGGAAACAGCTATCAGTATAACACAGAAGCTGCCTTCGTACTTCAGAAAAGAGCTATAAGGACCATAGTGCGCATACCTCAAATAGCTTCTTGCAGGAGTCATTTTGTTGATCTCAATATCCTTACTGTTCCGTCACTATATACGCTCGTACTCTTGACAGACTTAATCAAACATCTAAATAAATATGAGAGCTCATCGGACAGTGAGAAAAGAATGGCTACCAGACGTAAGGATATAAAAGGCAACATTATCCCTAGGCTCAACGTTATGAAACATGCAGCAGACTATCAGGCTGTGTTCATATTCAACAATCTGCCTACTGAATACAAGTCTATTACAAATAGTAAAATCTTCAGTACAGGACTCAAACAGTATCTCTTGCAGAAATGTTATTACTCCATAGCAGATTTTATATTGGATGGCTGACTACTAATATTATTCCTTGTTTTGACATGTTTAATTTTTACTTAATAATTGTGTGTATATTTTGTGTTTGACTTGTGTATTGTATTTGACTTGCAATGGAATGGTAATTTTAAAATCTTAGACTATGTTTTTATTATAGTGAGTAAGGTGTACTGTACATATTCGACACAATGTATATTGTTATGAATAATAATAAAAAAAAAAAAAAAAAAAAAAAATTAAGTAAAGTTAGCGTAAGACCTCGTTAATCCGGGCGGGCAAAAAACCGGCCGTGAACGGCGTGAATGGATTAAAGAGATTTCCGAATTTTACACTCGTTATTATAAGCTAATCTTCGTGATAGCACAACGCGAATTGTTGATTTCAGACACAACTTTGTATTTCTTCACCCTTAACCTTGTTCCTATATTTGTCCTACCCAATGGACATAGAACACCCCTATGTATCTCTTATATGGGTCATTCTCGCATTTCGTGCAAATCGGTGTTTTAGGTAATTTACCAAAAATGTGTTGTTGTTTTCGAATATCTGTAAAAGCAAGGTTTCGAATATCTGTAAAATTGTAGCACGTAGGTTGCACAGTTGAAATATAGACAGTACTGAGACTCGTTTCCGCTTAGGTATTTTGCAGGGTTAGGTTGTTTGTACGGAGACGTTGCCTAGGGATGGCACATTTTAAATTTTTGAGATTTTCCTGGAAATTGTGAAATTCGGGTCCAGCTACTTTGTTTTTAATTTAGCATCTCCTGGATGGAGCCTGGACCCCGGGGGTAGATTTTCTATTTCCCGAAAGTAGTGTGGTAGCCATTGCACTGGGTGGATGGCTACATTCCAAATAGTAATTATAAGTACCGGTTTATCAGTTTCAAGTCGGGCTCTGAAAAACGAGACCCGCAACTTAGGTAAGAGTTTTTATACTGTAGTCATAAATGTTTTGTGACATTGTTTGATTTTTAAAAAAAAAACGTATCGAAGCGGTACGTGACAATGTAAGAAAAAATGTAATGATTGGTTATTGTCGATCCATATTTAAGTAAGATGTATTAGATTAGCTGCAATTATATTTAATATACAGTCAGTTCAGCACGTTGTTCCACGTTAAAGAGTAAAATTTCCTGTCAGTAAAGTTGTTTTGAAAAATTGTAAAAAATGGGTTTAAGTCAAGGAAAGGAGGAAAACAACTCGCACAATGCCATAGCGATAGCAAAAGTGGAAAACTTGTCTAATCAAGTGGAGTCAAAACTAAATTATGTGGGAATTGGACTAATCGCATTGGGAATAATTTTGTTGTTGGCAATATGTTATTTTGTGAGAATGAAATGCAAACAATGTGCTAGATCGTGGGTGCAGAAAACAATCGGAAATTTACCACCCACAGCTATTAAAGTTCATACTGTTGCCAGTCCCCCACAACAAGTGTATCAATAAGTGTTGTTATGAAGTGCTCAAAGGTGTAATTGTAATCGCTGTTAAGTTCTCAGAACTATGGACCACCACGTTCATTATAAATGAAACAACAATGTTATTATTCAAACGTGTAATGTAATAGGTATAAGTCTTATTTCACAGCTCTTGTTTACATTCGTAGCGCTAGAATACAATGTAAGCATTTTTTGCATATAAGCATGAGGTATGTGTCACACTCATAGCGAGTAAGATTGTTTTGTTAGCTTTGATATTTTTTTTCTTGTTTCTTGTATTGTTGTACTTTGATTATTCTTTTCCTTTTTTTTCAAAAAGGGGGGGAATGATGTAGCGGCAAGGCGTCGACGCACGTTAGAGTCAGCAGTTTTGGTAAACAGTTTAAATGAACATTTAGTACGAGCAGTCGCTTAGCGCAGCTCGACAAGTGCGCACATTCTTAATACATACGCGATACCGCGACGCCGCCTGGTCTTGCGCCTTTTCTCTAAACGTTCGTGTTTTCTATTAATGTAACCTTCTGATACCAATTTGGAGTCTGAATAAATAGATGTAATTAAGTGAATCTTTGTTTACCTCCTCACCATAATAGGGTACCCACAACAGTACTCTAAATTATATAACTCTTAATTAGTATATGGCCTAAAGTATATGTCTCTTCAACGAACAATTCTAAAAAGGTAATAATTTTCTTTATATTTACAATTAACACCCAATTTTTTCATTCCTCTCTACATGTAACGCATGAAGGTATAACTTTGACCTACATTTGAACCTTAAGATACTTAAAATAGAAAACTCGTTGTTTGCTCACTTAATGACTAATTTAGTTATGTTTTAAATCGTTTAATATTAGAAGCTAGATATTAACAGTTAAAATTATACAGCCTTATAAGTGTATGGTTCAAGTAATTTCTTCATTACCGACGCGAGAAATGGATTAGCTATATTTTGCTACATAGCAAGGGTATATAGCGTCTACCGCCGATGCTACGCATTGTTCGTCAGTCAGTTGGCCGCGTGATCTCGTAGTGGACGCGCGTATGCCGCTGTTAGCGAACATACCTACGTTCTCGCGTGTCGAAAAGGAGTGTGGTTCAAAACAATCTTCATCGCCATCCAGTGATTTACACAGTAAGTTCCAAGTGTACATTATTATAATTATACGTAATGAAGTGTTTTAGTGTTGCCTTCCAGATGGTTTATTCTGCAAAATTAAGGTCTGATGCCAACCGACGTAGGCGACAAAAACTTCCAAAACTTCATTCATATCTGTTTCATTCACTTCTTTTCCTTCCAGTTTTACTGGGGAAGGTAATGAATGCATTAAGAAGGTAATGATAATATATTCGAGGCAGTACATTTAATGGAAAGAGGCTCAGTTATTATAAAGATTACGTTGTTATAAACATTTAAAACTGTAGATATGTAATAATAGGGGAGCCCAACCGGGGATTTTTCGGGTTTACTCGAGCGCAGTAGATTAACATAAACCTGCCGCTCTGTTACCTTTACTTGTGATGACACTCAAAACATGAGTGTTCAGTACTTCTGTGATACATACGTTTTGAATGTAGGGGTGCGTCTGATAAATATTAATCTTAAGAAATAGTATATCATAAAAATATGGTTATTCTACTTCTGGTTTTAGTTCATAAACCTGGTTCGTCGTGCATAGCAGCTCTGGACGAAGATACGGAGCCAACTGCATCGTCGCCGCTCGCGAATTCATTGCACCGCACTTCGTAACGAAATGCGGTGACAGTGTGAGATAATCGCCTTTTTTTGGTGAAGCAGGGGTAAATGCATTTACGCATCTCACCCCCGGGCCAGGTCAGCCCATGTGGGGGTAGTATGTGGGACTCGCTCCTCCCACAGCTCTCTCTGCTACACAGAGGGAGGGGAGGAGAATACCCACTAACATCCCCTGCGGCGTCACCCGCTCTGCCGTTACTGGGAGCGCCGAGGGATTGCAGCCATTCTACCACGACGCTCCCCAGCATAGACGCTGGGAGCACCCGCGCTAAGGAAGGAGAGGACCAGGGACGCTATGGCCCTCCCCCTAGACGTGTGGGGCCGTATGGTGGGTACCCAGCCCACCAGCCCTATTGGAAGATCAGACTAAGGCTGCTGCATAGCGCCTTCGCCTTCTCCTCTGCCGTCTGCGCCTGAGAGGATGCGCGTCCACATTTTCCTCGCGTATTCGCTCAGCGGCCTCCTTTTGTGTCATAACGGTTTCACAGAAGGTGGCAACCGCATTCCATGATCTCTCGCTGCATAACATGGCCGAGACAACACTATGCAGCGAGAGATTACGCCCAATGACGCCCGTTAGGGCACCTCTCTCGGTATCCCACCGGTTACACACCTCCAAGGTGTGTTGGGCTGTGTCGTCCGAGTCACCACATTCATGACAGACCGGACTCGGCTCCCGTTGAATTTTGTGCAGGTAGTGACCGAAGCACCACCTGGGTCAGCTGGTATGATAGCACACCTCTTTTCCGCTTTATCCATTCCCGGAACGATGAAAAGAGTGCCCCAATGGTGCGGGTGCCATAGGGCGAGTCCTCCAGGTTTTCCTTCCATCGTTCCAGGAGCCTCTCTTCTGCCTGACGTAGCACTCGCTCCGACTCTTCGGGGTATACGCGTTCTCTCCGCGCCCTCGCCTCCGCCCTCATTCGGTACCTCTCCGGTTTTAGGTAGGAGGCACGCTGCGGCATGGGACACCGTTGAATATGCCCTGATGGTGCGTTGTGCTGCTACTCGCTGAGGCCGCCTGAGTAGGGCGCTGTTGCGCTCCGAGAGCCTGTCCGCCCATATTGGCGCCCCATACAGCGCCATGCTCCTTAGTACTCCCGCATACAGTCACTGACACGGAGCATTCGGACCGCCTACATTTGGGAGCAGTCGGCACAGGGCTGAGGCATTCAAGTTCCCGGATTTGCGAGCCTCCTCTAGCACATTGTTGGCTTCCGTGAAGACTTCGTCAATTATGTCCCCCTCATAGATTTTCGAGACCGGGGTGGAGCTCTTTACAACTTCTGAGCTGATGGCAGGAGTTGCCCTGGTATACTCATAGATGTCCTTCCCTCGTGCACGTATGATACGTCGCTCCGCATCCTCATCAACGTCAGAGATCATTTCATACTCATCCGAATCTATATTCCGCAGTTGTGCTTTAGCTCTTGCCATGCCTGAATATTTACTTCCAGCTTTTCCTCTACGCGCAGTGTTTATTTTTGGGGCAACATCCGGCTACAGATTCCCAGCATCGTCTTCGTGTGCACGTTTCCCATTTTTATAGGGCTTCCCTTAGTCAAATGTTCTTTAAAGACTGCTTTGTTATCACTTTGTGTTAGCATTAAAATGGCCAGGCCAGAGAAAAAAATGACCAAAGAAGACTAACTAGCAAAAGATAGGCAGCGTAAAAAAGAAAAATATTAGATTATAAAAAATAATCCCGAATTATATGCGATACAAAGAGAAAAAGAAAGAAATAGATACTTGTTAAGAAAGGAACAAAAAAGATTTGTAGCATAAAGGAAATGACACCTCGTGCTCAAAGAAAACAGGAAGAAATGGTGGTCAAATAGTATTTTTTTGTAGAAATTTGCAAAACACGCCATTAAAATAATTGCTATGCAAGAGATTTAATCGAAATTGCGTAGGTAGTGAGTCAATTAATGATAATGTAACAATTTAAAATAATAGACTAATCAAAGACCGATTGAAATTTAGTTTAGTTTTTTGAATAAAACACTAATTATGTTGGTTACTTAAACTATTAAATAACAAATAAGGATCGGCTGTAACAAAATTCTTCTTTTTCAGAAGCATACATATATATTTCTTTGGGAGACTTTTTATGCCACCTTTTCACTATTTCATAGTTTTATGCAGGTATATTGTGTATTTGCTAAATGCCAGACATTAATCGACACGTTTTTAATATTGTTGATTTTATTAATGTTGTTAATTTTCTTTAAATAAAGATTTTTATGTCAGATTTCATAAGTTTGTTTCATTACAGTCCAGTGAAAAAATTACCGTCCGATGCCAATTTCATTCCTTTCCTTTATCATTCATTACCATCTCAGGCCATTTCATTACCAGCGCGTAGTTCATTACCAGTAGCCCTATTAAATGAAAAGTAATAAGGTTACGAAGGTGCCTTTAGCATAAAAGTGTTAATAAACGAATCCACACATTGACGAAATCCAAAATTTTATCAATTAAAAGAAAAATTACAAATCGAGAGAATATCACCGATTTGCACGAAATGAGAGAATGACCCATATACGAGTAGTTTAACTTAAAAATACGAGTATCTAGGAGGTTAAGTATAATAAATGTAAGTCCTGATTTTTGGATAACTTTGGGAAACTAAGAAATTAGCTACAGATTTATGCACAACATTGTACAGAGTGAATATTTCATATAAAACTGATGTACATCGCAAATCGTAATCATAATCATATCATTTATTGCAGTCATGTACAACATATAAAGTAATATATATATATACAGGGTGATTCATGAGACGTGAGCAGGACTAAGCCTACACAATCAGTAAATGTTAATGAACCGTTCATCATCATATTTAAGTAAAACAATCTCGGTTTATTTCTGTTATTTAACTTTTTGGGAAGGACAAATTTGATAATCTACAATCATGGACACCCTACAACACTTAATTAAGAAAGATAAAACCTCTTTAACCGTTATGACAGCAGTTTGATTATGAAGAAAACAAAATGTCACACTTGAGTGAGATACGATTTTTCAAAAGTAACCAGACTCCGATGACATTCAATTTGTCACTTGTTATGGATAAAACAAAGAGGGTGACCATACATGGCGTAAATAAATTAAAACATTTTTTTTCGAACAGTAAAAAATAAAAGAACGTTAATCTCACAAATACTGGTACGAAACAGTTGCTTATAACTTACTGATTGCTCAAGCTTGATCCTGCTCACGTCTCCTGAATCATCCTGTATATATATATATGAAATATGAACCCTGACAGGGTGAAGCAAATTAGTTAATTCTTTTTTTAAACACTGTAACGCATATTGTTAAAAATTGAGGTAACTAAATAGCAATATTAAGTAAGCAAAATTAAGGCTATCTAGGCAGCTATCCGACCAGTTTCTTTTCGCCGCAGTGTATATTCTTTCATAGACAAAATTTTACGAGAAAAAAAGATAATCGCTAGTCGCTTTCTCACCATCGGTCTGACGGGTGCTCCAAACTGACTCATTTAAATCGCGTATATCCTTATGCCTAAGTTTCAAGCGCGTTACCTCAACTCTAAAATAGGTACCTTAGTAGGGTAGCATGCACGGAATTTAGCTCAACTCTAAAATAGGTACCTTAGTAGGGTAGCATGCACGGAATTTAGCAAAGTTGATACAATACAATGCCTCCTGGAACTTTGGAAGTAATCACATAGCACTGACATAGTGGATAAGGTCATAGACAAGAAAACTATGAAGACCTATTATCTCTATACAAAATATGTGACGGTAAAAATTTAATTATACTTTGTATCTTTAGGTATCTAGTTACATAAATGTTAACAATGTGTTTAAAAAAAAAATTAACACACAAATATAAAACTGCCTGGATCTGTTCATTATCGTTCTGTCTTGATTTTAGTCCATTATAGTTATTAGCTTCGTCGCTACCTATGTTGAGTAAGTACCTAATTATATCGTAGTGAAACTTCTGTAAGTTTTGACACATCGAGTTACAATGAACTTGAGGCATAAAAAAATCTTGCCCAATAAAATAGGTTAAATTGGTTTGATTACATTATGTTAAATACCTAAAGAAATAGACTTATAGGGTTGGGTAGGGTGTTCTATGGAATACGAAAATGAATCTCGAGTTCAGTGGAATTATTGGAATGTATGTCGTCATTGTTGTCAGAACTAAGTCTCATATACTTTGTGAGTATGGCTATCTCCCTTTATATCAACGCTATATAATAATTATATAATTTAATTATTAAACTTTAACAATAACAGGGTTTGTTTATTAGAATAGCACGGGAGCGTTATTAATCTATTTTCTAAACTATTATTAAATAATATATAAATTTTATATAATGGCTGGGTGTTACTCGGCGTTTTCGGTAAAATATTTTTTCTTACCTCCTGCTCGACAATGCCAAATTATATACCATGCAAATCTTACCGAAAGCGAATCATTATAGCCCTTGGCTTTAGCCGGGTAGTAATATCGTACTGATTTCATTATAACCTGCCGGGTTATAATG
The DNA here is from genome assembly GCF_033807575.1 of Cydia pomonella. Taxonomy (NCBI): domain Eukaryota; kingdom Metazoa; phylum Arthropoda; class Insecta; order Lepidoptera; family Tortricidae; genus Cydia; species Cydia pomonella. The sequence continues at coordinate 17,082,870 of NC_084712.1, forward strand.
TGATTTGACTTCTCATAGTTCTTATTGTTAATTTCCTGATTTGAAAATCGAATTTATTTATTCGAAAATCGTACTGCCCCCCACAAGCTGAATATTGTTTATGAATAAATATGTTATGTATTGTTTATGAATTGTCCACAATTGGACAAATGTATCAAGCATTCATTTTCATTTTTGATTTATTTTAATAAATTATTGTTTCTAGTAGCATTAGTTTTTTTTATTGTCTCGCAGGAGGTAAGAAAATTAGAGTATATTCCTCGGAGATAAAGCTGTTTATGTCTTGGGCGCGCTTGAATCCCTCACTGCACTCAGGACTCAGTCTTAATTCCCTCGCTTAGCTTGAGATTTAACTATTAACTAGCTGCGCTCGGGAGTTAAATCTGAGTCCTTCCTTACGTTCAGGATTGAATATCGCGCCCGTGACATAAAACAGTACTTTATCCCTTTGGTGTATATAATCTACTATTTGGGCATCATTACTCGTTTCTTGCTTATCATAGGCGGTGGAAGAGTTGCCTCAAGAACCATGCAACATTGTAAAACGTTACCTAGAGGTCTATTTTAATTTACTACCCTCACTATTACTTGTTATTGTTTTGCGTGCGCGCTGCGAGAGAAATGCCTTGTGGCAGTTCTCAGGGTAGTCTGCGTGAACCGTCACGAATAAATGCGAGGAAAGCAATCAATTTAAATACCGTAATAAATATCAAAATCGGAATAATGCTCCAGTCTTTAAACTTATATTGTCTCTGTAAAACAAACGACGGCATATCGCCAAGAACTAAAGTTTCAGTTTCAACTTAGTGGCGTAGTTCGCTAGAAGGTATTTTTATTGGAAAGTTAGTTTTGCTAGTCTTTGTATAAACTTACTTGGGTACTTAGTCATAGCTTATTATTTTCTTTGGTTACCGCTATAGTTACTGACCACGAATCACGAACCCTGCTCTGAAGGGTTCGAAACGTGAGGATATATTTTCTTTATATACGCTATATAATCCGTTTCCATACTTTTATTTAGTACTTTAGTCCTTTTATTTAGTGCTTTTATTTGATGACGAGTAGTCATTTTCACAATGCAATTGAGGGAGGGATTTAAATCTTCTCGGGTCAGAGGTGTAGGGTTAGAGCTTTATTTGACGTTCATAAGCGCATTGTAATATGCCTACTTGAATAATAATAGTACATTACGATACAAGTGCGAAAAATAGGAAATTCGAAACGAGTGGCGATAAATTAAAACACGACCGAAGGGAGTGTTTTTAATCGACACGAGTTGCGAATTACCTATTCGCACATGTATCGTACAACGTTTTACAGTACATTATGGCCCTTTGAATGTTCAACACAGTAACGTAATATGCTAATTTTCGTACTAGTGCTACCATATGTACTGTAAAATATCCTTATCTTTACATTCAGTTAAGCAGATATAGTTCTATTATAGAAAAAAGGATAGTTAACAAGACTCACAAGCTGTTTAAAAAGTCATGATCTCGTGACCTTAATAATATTCCGACTAATATTATAAATGCGAAAGTAACTGTGTCTGTCTGTCTGTTACCTCTTCACGCTTAAGCCGCTAAACCGTTTTAGATAAAATTTGGTATGGAGATAATTTGAGGTCCAGGAAAGGACATTATTTTTATTAATCATCATTATAATGGTCACTATTATATAGTCCCGGGTTCAAATCATGGTAAGGGCATTTATTCGTGTGATGAGCATGGATATTTGTTCCTGAGTCATGGATGTTTTCTATGTATTTAAGTATTTATAAATATTTATATATTATATATATATATATCGTTGTCTAAGTAATACCCGCAACACAAGCCTTCATGAGCTTACAGTGGGACTTAGTCCATTTGGGTAATAATATCCTATAATATTTATTTATTTATTTATTATTATTCCACGCAGCCAAGGCCTCGGGCAGAAGCTAGTTAGGATAAAACAATTAAGATGATATTTAGCAGGATATGCTTTCATTACCACTTGTGCTAAAAGAGATATTTAAACCTATTCTTGTTTTACCCAGTATAACTACAACAGTTAATATTCATTCCATTTCTAAATGCAACAATACATTTGTACTCAGAAGTCGACAAAGTTTAACAATGGAACAGAGCATGTATTCCCAATGCTAGCACGAGAACAGTAGCCTTACCATCAGTCACTGACAGTGTCGAAACACTCGAAACAGACATATTCACTAATTCTCGCACTAATATACCGAGAGAGAGAAAACGAATGAGATGCATAGAAAGTAAGTTACAAACACGCTAGTGAATATGTCATTATTGACACTGTTAGTGACTCGTGGTAAGGCGCGTTAAGTTTTCTGGCGTATACTAAAACCCGCAAAAACTTTCAAAAGGGGAAAAGAGGTGCAGTTTGACTTTTACTAGCAAGAAATAGTCCACGTGCGATTTCTCATCTCTTTCACTCCCATAAAGCAAGAGCGAATTGGCTATTCGCGGTTATCACAACGATGAACAAGACTACAGATGTGTTAGCTGCGAAAAGTTTCCAAAAAACTTGAAAAACTCTAGGGAAAATTTTAGAGGAAACAAATAAACTTTTACTTTAGAAATAGAAAATTTAGGTTGTCGTACAAAAAAATTAGATCTTCCCGAATAACCTCCTGGTATGCCTAAGGTTTTGACTCGCTCGTGACCTGCAAGTAACTATGTTCAGAATAATACCTTAGGAAGTAGCAGAGTAATCTCATACCTCACGAACTGCAAGTGTTAGATAAACATGTCCATGGCAGGGAGCCAAATACCGAAGTTGAAGTTTGGTTGAACTATAGTAAAAACATAAATTATCTCGTAGAGACATTATGACACAGACCTCAGCCACCAGATAAGTAGATACTTCTCTAGAGACGACTCGCTGCCACAGCAAATAGGCGCTCTCTTATAGAATAACTAAGATAAGTACTCAATTTTTAAATAGCTCAACGTTTACGCCCTGCTGGGAGCCAAAATTCGATTCGAGCGCTCAATTTCGTGTGGCTCCTTTCAATATATCTCCACTATTAGGCATTTAAATTCGACCAAAGAGTGGTCTAATATATCACTAGATTCCCAATTTATATTGGTCGGATTTCAAAAAAATTACATCACCGTATTCCACAGATTTTCGAGTGACAAAATCGAGCGCTCGAAATAAAAAGTTCGGCCCCCTGTACCAATGTCAATTCAGTCAAATTTAGTTGAAGGGGCTACATTAAGATAAAAACACTAACTCTGTGACACATTTTTATAACATTTATGGAGTAATCTGATGCGGCACTTAATGCAAAAGTGACATACGAGTAAACACATCCACGGCACGGAGCCAAATGCTGAAGTTCGAGTTCACTTACTAACACTATGGTAAAACAAATAATACCTCCATGAAACATTATCATGATGAGAAGTGCTGGTGGCCTAGCGGTAAGAGCGTACGACTTGCAATCCGGAGGTCGCGGGTTCAGAAGGTCAAACCCCGATTTGATATTCACCAGTCGCTGCGGTGAAGGAAAACATAAGGCTAGTTTATCCTCTGGGTTGGAAGGTCAGATGGCTGTCGCTTTTGTTAAAACTAGTGCCTACGCCAAACCTACGGATTAGTTGCCAAGCGGACCTCAGGCTCCAATGAGCCGTGGCAAAATGCCAGGACAATGCGAGAATGAAGATGAAACTAATGATATCTAGTATCATTACACTTACATTACAGAAGTAAGACTATCCTCATACAGCTATGACTGCAAGAGTTACATAAACACGTCTCCGATGGGGTGGAGAAGCGCTCGTCCCCTTTCCTCTTAAGTACGACACGTAAGTCCAAATGTGATTCAAAGTATGTGTGATTGTGATTATAGAGTAAACAAGTATGAAGACTTGACTGTGTTCTGTTCTGACCGATTTGATGTCAGAAAAATTGCTATGAATTTTTCCTACTCCTCTACTGTTATCTGTCATTTATATATTCATGAACACGAATATAAGAACATATATAAAAGGTTTGAAGAAAAGTCTATATTGTCTATTGCTCATAACAGCACTTGTCCTTTAAAATCGCTATATTAACGTTACTGCGATTAACGGCTATCAACTTAACAAAATCAAAATACAGTTTCAAACTTAGTGCATTGCTGCCAACTTACAAAACATTCATTTGGTTGCATTAGTAGAAACAATTGCTTCATAAGTCAGAAACACGCATGTGACACCCGCAATATAGCAACACCCATAGACTACAAAAACCGCTTAGCTTAGAAAACTGACATACTGTAAGAACATACTGTGTTGTTTCTTGGCTCGAGAACAACACTGAATTGACAGACTTCTGAACACGCCGCGACCACTAATCGCCAACGGCAGCCGTTTCTGTGCTGTTCAACGCCCGCTTCCATTGCAACGATTTTAATTGTTTTTGTCGTTGTCGGGGTGGCGCCACTGTGTTAGCGGACAACAGCGTCTGTCACGTTTTTCTTATTTGAGTCTCAAGGACTGAAAAAAGAATCCGTCTGTAAGGATGCAGCGTAAAAGTTAACTTTTCACCACACCAACTAGTAAAAGCCCTCTTGATTGATCAAAAACTAATGAGAAAGTTGCATTTTATCCACATGTGGGGCTAAGTAATCAGAAGCAACTTTTGAGTTGTTTCCTTATGTTAGCTGGTAGAATTGACTTTTAAATGATGATTATGAATGATATTTTTTTTTATTACGTTCATTAGGATTTAATTCGGTTTGCTTTTTTTGGTATCGCATAGTTAGTATTTTCTTCGCTTTGGGGTGGTGAAAATGTTTGTGTTTCACTCGTAGGCAAAGTTTGTTCAACCCTCATGCCTTGAAACCCACGCAACGTTCAAGATTCTACTTCTCAAATCACTCTCTACGCTCGTGGTTCAACTTTGAAATCTCTCGCTTGCTCGGGTATCAATATTAGCACGAGCAGTTAAATAACAACTTTGCCCCCTAATAAAACAAAAAACTATTAATTCTCTCAACTTTGCGATGTATACTGTTTATCGTTGCAAGTGTCGGGTGACCCGAACCCGCCATCTTGCCCACCTACAACGAAGGCGCAAGACCACCCAGGCGGTTATCTCAATTCGCGCCAGTACGCGGTGCGCGGCCATCGTGACCGCTACTCATGCACATGCATGCATGCATGCAGTGCTTGAAAGTGGAGACCTAAACTCTCCGAAACATGTCTTGCGAGTGACTAACATACCTGAGTTAAACCGTAAAATAAGTTTGATATTAATATGACTCACGACAGCTCAAATTCGATTAAATAATGTTACTTGCATTTGGCGAACTTCGCTTCAAATGATGGAGTGATTCAATGAAACGCTGCTTAGTAACCCAATTAAACATTCATTAGGTACTAGTATTATTTAGGCAAATCTCGTATTGTTGAATAAAAGGCATCCCTCACGCCGAAACAATCTGATTCCGGGCCGAGGCGTCCGAGCCATCGATCGTTTTCTATGACGGGAGTAGGGAGGATATGCCGATTCCAGCTCACTTTAGGTATTTATCTCCCCCCCCCTCACCCCCCCTCACCCCCCCCTCCACCCCCTCGCCACCCCTCTCCCCCTCCCCCCTCCCCCCTCCCCCTCCCCCTCACCCCTCCCCCTCCCCCCTCCCCCCTCCCCTCACCCCTCACCCCCCCCCCCCCCCCCTCCCCTCCCCCCCTGCGCCACTTGGTAGTTCGGCAAAGATCCGTTAGATGGCGCCACTAGCCCCCCCCTTCCCCGCCGCCTCCCCGCCCTCCCCCGCCCCCTCCCCCGCCGCTGCCCCCTGGCCCCTGCGCCACTTGGTAGTTCGGCAAAGATCCGTTAGAGGGCGCCACTTGGTAGTTCGGCAAAGATCCGTTAGATGGCGCCACTTGGTAGTTCGGCAAAGATCCGTTAGATGGCGCCACTTGGTAGTTCAGCAAAGATCCGTTAGATGGCGCCACTTGGTAGTTCGGCAAAGATCCGTTAGATGGCGCTACTTGGTAGTTGTTCATTGATCCCCGTCAGATGGCGTTACTTTGTACGTGTAAGTAAGTTAGTTATCGATGAATTTAAAAAGTTCGGCAAAGATCCGTTAGATGGCGCCACTGCTGCCCCTGGCCCTACCGCCGCCTTGCCTCAGTTTAGGTATTTGTCTCCCGACGTGTTGCATCAGCCGCCAATGTGGCGCCGACGGCCACCTGCAAATTCCTACGTGGGCGTCGAGGTCGATCGAGATAAGAGAGAGAATAAGTTAGATTTAAAATATGCATATATATATCGGCTTATTTTTCTTTTTGTATACCACGTCGGTGGCAAACACTGCCCGCCTGATGGTAAGCTGTCACCGTGGCCTATAGACGCCTGCAACTTTTTTTTTTTATACCACGTCGGTGGCAAACACTGCCCGCCTGATGGTAAGCTGTCACCGTAGCCTATGGATGCCTGCAACTTCAAAGTCGTTACATGCGCGTCAGCCCGCCGCATTCCCGAGTCGAGGTCGATGGCCTAGGAGCCTCGCCCCCTCCCCCGCCTTCCCCGCCGCTGCCGCAGCCGCCTCTCCGCCCTCCCCCGCCTCCTCACCGCCGCTGCCCCTGGCCCTGCGCCCCTTGGTAGTTGTGCATATATCCTCGCCAGTTGGCGCTACTTTGTATGTATCTGATGACGCCACAGAGCACGTGTACGCGTCAAGGTCCAGGTCGATGGCATCGGCTTGCTCCAGGTGCGGTTGGTTTTGGAGCTTGTGGTCAACAAATATATGGACTTTGTACTTTTCCAACTGCCCAATAAGTTTGTTTTAAAATATGCATACGGGCATATTTGCAAGAGCACATAATATAGAGTGGTTAAAACCGGATAGAAAAATGTATATTTTCTTGAATACCTGGGTATTCGATATTTATCCAGGTACTAGTCGTAATGTTAAACATACATGTTTTTACTTACATTACGGGATGTTTCATGTTAATCTAAAAGTTGTAACTATTTCTAGTTACATCTGGTAACATTTACATCACACTTTTTAGAAAAGGGAGTTTCTAAACCTAATTATGTCGTTAACTAGCAAAGTCGAGTATATCTGTATGTGAATAATAAATAAATATCGAATACCCAGGTATTCAAGAAAAAATACATTTTTCTACCAGGTTGTAACATCTCTATATTATGTAATAGGTATTTTTTAGCTGACCTAATTCCGATTCCTGGTACTGGTGAACTTATTTATACCACGTCGGTGGCAAACACGACTACTGTCCGCCTGATGATAAACTGTCATCGTAGCATATGGACGCCTGCAACTTTTTTTTTATACCACGTCAGTGGCAAACACGAATACTGCCCGCCTGGTGATAAGCTGTCACCGTAGCCTATGGATGCCTGCAACTTTTTTTTTTATACCATGTCGGTGGCAAACACGAATACTGTCCGCCTGATGATAAACTGCCATCGTAGCATATGGACGCCTGCAACTTTTTTTTTATACCACGTCAGTGGCAAACACGAATACTGCCCGCCTGGTGATAAGCTGTCAACGTAGCCTATGGATGCCTGCAACTTTTTTTTATACCATGTCGGTGGCAAACACGAATACTGCCCGCCTGATGATAAGCTGTCACCGTAGCCTATGGATGCCTGCAACTTCTAAGTTGTTACATGCGCGTTGTCGATCACTGGTATTGGTGAACATTTTTATACCACGTTGGTGGCAAACAAGAATACGACCCATCTGATGCTAAGCAATCACTGTAGCCTATGGATCATGCGCGTTGTTGATCATTAAAGTATGCGAAATGTTGTGAAATTGCATACGGCGCGACCTGCCTGATTGTAAGTGTAGTCAGTGTAGCCTTTGGACGCCTGCAACTTCAAAGTTGTCACATGCGCGTTGCCTCGCCCCAGTTTGCGTGTTTGAGGACTACTAACGTATTCTAATCTAGAAGAACTTGTGTTATACAACTATTTCTACAAGTCATGGAATTGAATAAATATAACATCACCCAATTTCTCGATCCTGCATTTTATACGTACTGAGACGTCGGTGGCAAACAACCATACAGTCCGCTCAAGTAAGCACCCTAGCCTATGGATGCTTGCAAGTACTATTGTATGTACTGGTGAATGTTTATTTTCGGTTGGTTTTGGTCAGATAAACGCCAGTCCATACAATAAGTATGACCATTGGGCGAGGTTTTCGACAGAGGGGTAAGCTCTTAAAGGCGACTCCGGTTTAAATGCTCTAAGGATTGTAGGCATTTAACGGAAAATTTGAGGAAATATTCAACCTTAAACGCTTTGAAATAAGCTTCATTAATAATTCACGAGAGCTGATATTTGCTTGTAATTTCATACAAAATATTAAGGACAGTAGACCTTATTAACCTTAAATACGGCTTACCATATTACCATACCGCATTAAACCTTAAGCACTTTGAAATAATACAATACTTGATTCACGAAGACTGATATTTGCTTGTAACTTCATACAAAATATTAAGGACGGTAGATCTTATTAACCGTAAAACTCTATCTGTCAAAATCAAATATATTCTAGATTAACATAAAGAATAATGACAAACAACGATCAACTCTAAGTACTAGAAATAAAGTAGAATTTTACTCAAATCGGCCGGCTGTAATGCGACATGCATAATTGAGGCGATGGAATAAAAGTTTCACTTTAAGGGGCTCCCTAGTGCCAATGACCTTCGATCTGAATCCCCTTAGTTACCTTACCTTACCATAGCTAGTAGCCAGCTTACCATATTTACTTCAAGTTTATTGTTTTCGAGATATTTGGCATCAAAGTTGAACAATTTTAGGCCAAAAAACTGGTTTTCTGGACATAACTTTTGTGTTAGTTAACTAGTTAGTTAAAATTAAAATCTCTGACGAGTTTTTAGAGACGACAGACGAACCCAAATGTGTAGATTTCGTGTATGTAAAACCCTTCACAGCAATCGAGTAACGAAAAAAGTGTTTTTATAGACAATATTTAAAAAAATCATAAATAAATAAGTGTTCATGTTTCTTTTAAAATCGGCAGACCAGAATGGAGATAAAATATTGAAGACCCGATAGCCGTTCGTCATAAAATTCTATCTATAGTGCAAATGTAGGAGTAACGACTCAAAACTTGTCAAAAATCTGGACTGGGGACTGTGACAAGAACAAACAATAGCAACGCCTTCTCTGCTACTCCTACTGAAAGATAAATAGGACTATCCCGTTCGGTCATTTCCCCCACCGCTCATGCCATGGTTCAGAGAAATGTTATCATAAATGAGACCACATTACCGGCAACCTGCCACTAGCGCATACGCATTCTAAAATTTATTAAAAATCAGAAAATAACAATGGAGTACGTAATTGAGCTCGTTGTGAGGCTGTGGTTCAGTAACAAGGGGTTGGGGTATAATTATAAATGCGGAGATAGCGACGGAACAAATATTGCTTTCATCTCATCAATCGAGGCGCTAGCACCTGACGTGGACATCTACAAGTGGGAGGCAGCCCGGAGCGATCTGAAGAAGCTGATCAAAGAGATTTTGGAGGAGAGGTCCGTCCTCCAGTTACACTCGGGATACCATGCGGAGGGGCTACTGCTGGAGGTGCTAAGGAAACACAACATTAGATCATTGCTCTCCGTGCCTGTCAAACAGAAAACTTTAATCTGGAAAGACGCGGGGTTGTGGTTCGTGGAGGTGATTAACCCGAAAATCATAAAAAAAAATATGTGTGTTTGCGGACTAAGAATAATTGTATTTGTATGCATTCCGAAAATAAAAAAGTTTAAAAGTGAATGACTAATTATTTATTTATTTACCAATCATTTAGGTATTTTATAACGTCCCCATGCAAAGGTTTTAATACCATCGTCTAAAATTAACCCTTTACCGCATACGAAGCTATGTATGGCGGATATGATATTCAACTATATTGACAACTGTTAAAGTTCAAATTTCAACAAATATCTTTATAACATGTGTAAAGGGGTTAATCTCTTTTTCATTCTTTTAATTTGTACATATTGTGCTTCATCATCATCATCTCAGCCAAAAGACGTCTACTACTGGACAAAGGCCAAATTATACATGTTATCATAAAGAGGTTTACGTAAGTCTAAACAGCAAGAGTATTTATTAAAATTTAATCGTTGTCGTACAGGAGCGGCATTAATACCTTTCGTTTTTTACACATTTAATTTTGTTTATGTCGTCTGAGGCTAATATACACGCATACATTTTTGGTCTTAACGCAACCAATTCTCGCACTATTCTCCATTTGTTTTCATCCTTCATCATGCCTAAAACTTTTTATTGACTTGTGGTAAATTATATACATTGTTATGAGAGGTCACATTAGAGTAAATTGTCTATTTATAAGGGGGATTCTACGTGTTTGCTTCGGCTCCACGCACGCATACCAAATTTCAGGTCCTGAGATTATGTAAATGACAGAGATAATAATTAAGTAAGTAAATATTCTTTATTGCACCACAAACAAAACAGATTTACAATGTAGAGAAAGGTAGCAACAGGCGGTCTTATCGCTGTAAGCGATCTCTTCCAGACAACCTTAGGGTATCAGGATATAAAGAACAGTAAGTTTTTATAACAGGTAGTGCACGAATATATTAGAGGAATAGGAAAATTACACAAACATTAAGCAGACAGTACATACAGTACATTTACAATTTAAATAAACAAATAAATATTACAATACATACCAATATTAAAATAAATAAATATTAGTTACATATCTAAATATACATACATACCTAATATAACACAGTGACACATTAAGAGAGACAAGTAATGATTTTTCAGTAGGGTTTTAAAGCTAATTAATCCCTTGCTTTTAGATTAAATTGTCTTAAAGGACCTCTGCGCTGTTGGCTTCGGCCCCAAGCATGCCTCCCAAAGGTCCCGAGATATGGAAAGGACAAACAAACAAAATAACTAACTAACTAATAACTGGAACTGGAAGAGATCCCTGAAAGGGATAAGTTCGCCTTTGTACACATGATGTGTTTTTTTTTCTGTTTCATGTTTCTTTTTGTACAATAAAGTGTTTTACTACTACTACAATAATAATAACTCTAGACCCTAGCTAATTACGAGCGTGAGCTCTAATATGCCCTCGTAAAGCCGAAACTCTGTCGCAGGTGGGGTAGTGAAGTTGACGAGAATCATTGTAGGTATAATTATAGGAGGGTTTCAGTAGGGATTTACCTATCTGACGTTTCGTATCAAGTTCAATGAGACTCGTGCCTTCAAAGTTCTTTACACTTGTTTTAAAACGAGAAAGTCATTTTGACCGCAGAGATGCATTAAGTACTCCTCCCATTTGTCAGGTGGTATAGCGTAGGTGGCGCGTAAGCACGTCCTTATTACGTAGGTGCTGCCCACATTGCTTCCGATTACCAGTTGATATCTGGGAATAGAAAACGGCTTTCCAGTCTAGCCTGCAATCCGCCATACGCCAAACATGCCTACACCACCTTAGCTGACCCTTCATCAAGAGCGCCTCCATGTCAGGCATCTTGCATCGACTAAGAACTTCAGTGTTGGGCACGCGATCTTACCATCTTAAACGCAGAATGGAACGTGGCTTGCAAGCGAATGTCGCCTTTGTACAAATACCAAGAATCGAAAGAACCATGGCTCTGTACATCGCCAACTTCGTCTGCAGCTTTAGATTATGCGATCCCCAGATACGATGTGTTAACCGACTGAAAGTGGACGCAGCAATCCTAGTTGGGATCTCGGAGGCTAGTCTGTTATCCTTTCTGATTTGGCTCCCAAGACACTTGTAAGAAGACACTTCTGTTAGGAGTTTCCCTTCTATAGTAATAATATCAAGGACCGAGGCACTTTAAGAACCAATTCCAAAACAGGTCACAACAGAACAGGCAAACCAGAATAGGTTAGAACAGGTTGACGCGTGACATACCCCATTCTATTAACTATTAAAACAGACCAATTCCAAAACCTGTTCTAACCTATTCTGGTTTGCCTGTTCTGTTGTGACCTGTTTTGGAATTGGTCTGTTTTAATAGTTAATAGAATGGGGTATGTTCTATAAGGGCTATGAACACAACTGCTCAGATAGACTGGGACAACTACTATGAAGCCAAGGCCAGGTACATACTGCGGTACTGGAGATCATGGAGGAACGTCTGCAGCAGCATCGAAAAACAAGCCCACAGCACAACTGGGCAGCCCGATGGTACATACACATCTTCCCCTACAGAGACCCAACGCGTTCTCTCCCTAGTAACCCACTTTCTAGGACGCGTAAGTCTCAACAATGAAGATCAGCAGGACGAGGAATACAGTACAACTGACAAATGGCGTACAGAATCTCGTCACCGCTGAAAAACTCAGGCGTGGGCCCATTGATAGCTTTCATCCCTACAAGACGGCTGGTCCGGATGGGATCTTCCCTGCTCTCCTACAGTGGGGTCAAGGGCTCATTTAGGAAACCCTGACTGCATTAAAAACATTTATGCTCACTAGATTCTACTCAAATCATGGTGAGAGAGCACATATTTCATTACAAGACCTTTCAACATTACTTATTCTTTATTTCTTAAAGTGCCTCGGTCCTTGATATTATTACTATAGAAGGGAAACTCCTAACAGAAGTGTCTTCTTACAAGTGTCTTGGGAGCCAAATCAGAAAGGATAACAGACTAGCCTCCGAGATCCCAACTAGGATTGCTGCGTCCACTTTCAGTCGGTTAACACATCGTATCTGGGGATCGCATAATCTAAAGCTGCAGACGAAGTTGGCGATGTACAGAGCCATGGTTCTTTCGATTCTTGGTATTTGTACAAAGGCGACATTCGCTTGCAAGCCACGTTCCATTCTGCGTTTAAGATGGTAAGATCGCGTGCCCAACACTGAAGTTCTTAGTCGATGCAAGATGCCTGACATGGAGGCGCTCTTGATGAAGGGTCAGCTAAGGTGGTGTAGGCATGTTTGGCGTATGGCGGATTGCAGGCTAGACTGGAAAGCCGTTTTCTATTCCCAGATATCAACTGGTAATCGGAAGCAATGTGGGCAGCACCTACGTAATAAGGACGTGCTTACGCGCCACCTACGCTATACCACCTGACAAATGGGAGGAGTACTTAATGCATCTCTGCGGTCAAAATGACTTTCTCGTTTTAAAACAAGTGTAAAGAACTTTGAAGGCACGAGTCTCATTGAACTTGATACGAAACGTCAGATAGGTAAATCCCTACTGAAACCCTCCTATAATTATACCTACAATGATTCTCGTCAACTTCACTACCCCACCTGCGACAGAGTTTCGGCTTTACGAGGGCATATTAGAGCTCACGCTCGTAATTAGCTAGGGTCTAGAGTTATTATTATTGTAGTAGTAGTAAAACACTTTATTGTACAAAAAGAAACATGAAACAGAAAAAAAAACACATCATGTGTACAAAGGCGAACTTATCCCTTTCAGGGATCTCTTCCAGTTCCAGTTATTAGTTAGTTAGTTATTTTGTTTGTTTGTCCTTTCCATATCTCGGGACCTTTGGGAGGCATGCTTGGGGCCGAAGCCAACAGCGCAGAGGTCCTTTAAGACAATTTAATCTAAAAGCAAGGGATTAATTAGCTTTAAAACCCTACTGAAAAATCATTACTTGTCTCTCTTAGTGTGTCACTGTGTTATATTAGGTATGTATGTATATTTAGATATGTAACTAATATTTATTTATTTTAATATTGGTATGTATTGTAATATTTATTTGTTTATTTAAATTGTAAATGTACTGTATGTACTGTCTGCTTAATGTTTGTGTAATTTTCCTATTCCTCTAATATATTCGTGCACTACCTGTTATAAAAACTTACTGTTCTTTATATCCTGATACCCTAAGGTTGTCTGGAAGAGATCGCTTACAGCGATAAGACCGCCTGTTGCTACCTTTCTCTACATTGTAAATCTGTTTTGTTTGTGGTGCAATAAAGAATATTTACTTACTTAATTATTATCTCTGTCATTTACATAATCTCAGGACCTGAAATTTGGTATGCGTGCGTGGAGCCGAAGCAAACACGTAGAATCCCCCTTATAAATAGACAATTTACTCTAATGTGACCTCTCATAACAATGTATATAATTTACCACAAGTCAATAAAAAGTTTTAGGCATGATGAAGGATGAAAACAAATGGAGAATAGTGCGAGAATTGGTTGCGTTAAGACCAAAAATGTATGCGTGTATATTAACCTCAGACGACATAAACAAAATTAAATGTGTAAAAAACGAAAGGTATTAATGCCGCTCCTGTACGACAACGATTAAATTTTAAAAAATACTCTTGCTGTTTAGACTTACGTAAACCTCTTTATGATAACATGTATAATTTGGCCTTTGTCCAGTAGTAGACGTCTTTTGGCTGAGATGATGATGATGAAGCACAATATGTACAAATTAAAACTTTAACAGTTGTCAATATAGTTGAATATCATATCCGCCATACATAGCTTCGTATGCGGTAAAGGGTTAATTTTAGACGATGGTATTAAAACCTTTGCATGGGGACGTTATAAAATACCTAAATCTTCTTCTTCCTCGCGTTGTCCCGGCATTTTGCCACGGCTCATGGGAGCCTGGGGTCCGCTTGACAACTAATCCCAAGATTTGGCGTAGGCACTAGTTTTTACGAAAGCGACTGCCATCTGACCTTCCAACCCAGAGGGGTAAACTAGGCCTTGTTGGGATTAGTCCGGTTTCCTCACGATGTTTTGTTGTGATAAAATACCTAAATGATTGGTAAACAAATAAATAATTAGTCATTCACTTTTAAACTTTTTTATTTTCGGAATGCATACAAATACAATTATTCTTAGTCCGCAAACACATATATTTTTTTTATGATTTTCGGGTTAATCACCTCCACGAACCACAACCCCGCGTCTTTCCAGATTAAAGTTTTCTGTTTAACAGGCACGGAGAGCAATGATCTAATGTTGTGTTTCCTTAGCACCTCCAGCAGTAGCCCCTCCGCATGGTATCCCGAGTGTAACTGGAGGACGGACCTCTCCTCCAAAATCTCTTTGATCAGCTTCTTCAGATCGCTCCGGGCTGCCTCCCACTTGTAGATGTCCACGTCAGGTGCTAGCGCCTCGATTGATGAGATGAAAGCAATATTTGTTTCGTCGCTATCTCCGCATTTATAATTATACCCCAACCCCTTGTTACTGAACCACAGCCTCACAACGAGCTCAATTACGTACTCCATTGTTATTTTCTGATTTTTAATTAATTTTAGAATGCGTATGCGCTAGTGGTAGGTTGCCGGTAATGTGGTCTCATTTATGATAACATTTCTCTGAACCATGGCATGAGCGGTGGGGGAAATGACCGAACGGGATAGTCCTATTTATCTTTCAGTAGGAGTAGCAGAGAAGGCGTTGCTATTGTTTGTTCTTGTCACAGTCCCCAGTCCAGATTTTTGACAAGTTTTGAGTCGTTACTCCTACATTTGCACTATAGATAGAATTTTATGACGAACGGCTATCGGGTCTTCAATATTTTATCTCCATTCTGGTCTGCCGATTTTAAAAGAAACATGAACACTTATTTATTAATGATTTTTTTAAATATTGTCTATAAAAACACTTTTTTCGTTACTCGATTGCTGTGAAGGGTTTTACATACACGAAATCTACACATTTGGGTTCGTCTGTCGTCTCTAAAAACTCGTCAGAGATTTTAATTTTAAACTAACTAGTTAACTAACACAAAAGTTATGTCCAGAAAACCAGTTTTTTGGCCTAAAATTGTTCAACTTTGATGCCAAATATCTCGAAGACAATAAACTTGAAGTAAATATGGTAAGCTGGCTACTAGCTATGGTAAGGTAACTAAGGGGATTCAGATCGAAGGTCATTGGCACTAGGGAGCCCCTTAAAGTGAAACTTTTATTCCATCGCCTCAATTATGCATGTCGCATTACAGCCGGCCGATTTGAGTAAAATTCTACTTTATTTCTAGTACTTAGAGTTGATCGTTGTTTGTCATTATTCTTTATGTTAATCTAGAATATATTTGATTTTGACAGATAGAGTTTTACGGTTAATAAGATCTACCGTCCTTAATATTTTGTATGAAGTTACAAGCAAATATCAGTCTTCGTGAATTAAGTATTGTATTATTTCAAAGTGCTTAAGGTTTAATACGGTATGGTAATATGGTAAGCCGTATTTAAGGTTAATAAGGTCTACTGTCCTTAATATTTTGTATGAAATTACAAGCAAATATCAGCTCTCGTGAATTATTAATGAAGCTTATTTCAAAGCGTTTAAGGTTGAATATTTCCTCAAATTTTCCGTTAAATGCCTACAATCCTTAGAGCATTTAAACCGGAGTCGCCTTTAAGAGCTTACCCCTCTGTCGAAAACCTCGCCCAATGGTCATACTTATTGTATGGACTGGCGTTTATCTGACCAAAACCAACCGAAAATAAACATTCACCAGTACATACAATAGTACTTGCAAGCATCCATAGGCTAGGGTGCTTACTTGAGCGGACTGTATGGTTGTTTGCCACCGACGTCTCAGTACATATAAAATGCAGGATCGAGAAATTGGGTGATGTTATATTTATTCAATTCCATGACTTGTAGAAATAGTTGTATAACACAAGTTCTTCTAGATTAGAATACGTTAGTAGTCCTCAAACACGCAAACTGGGGCGAGGCAACGCGCATGTGACAACTTTGAAGTTGCAGGCGTCCAAAGGCTACACTGACTACACTTACAATCAGGCAGGTCGCGCCGTATGCAATTTCACAACATTTCGCATACTTTAATGATCAACAACGCGCATGATCCATAGGCTACAGTGATTGCTTAGCATCAGATGGGTCGTATTCTTGTTTGCCACCAACGTGGTATAAAAATGTTCACCAATACCAGTGATCGACAACGCGCATGTAACAACTTAGAAGTTGCAGGCATCCATAGGCTACGGTGACAGCTTATCATCAGGCGGGTAGTATTCGTGTTTGCCACCGACATGGTATAAAAAAAAGTTGCAGGCATCCATAGGCTACGTTGACAGCTTATCACCAGGCGGGCAGTATTCGTGTTTGCCACTGACGTGGTATAAAAAAAAAGTTGCAGGCATCCATAGGCTACGGTGACAGTTTATCATCAGGCGGACAGTATTCGTGTTTGCCACCGACATGGTATAAAAAAAAAGTTGCAGGCATCCATAGGCTACGGTGACAGCTTATCACCAGGCGGGCAGTATTCGTGTTTGCCACTGACGTGGTATAAAAAAAAAGTTGCAGGCGTCCATATGCTACGATGACAGTTTATCATCAGGCGGACAGTATTCGTGTTTGCCACCGACATGGTATAAAAAAAAAAGTTGCAGGCATCCATAGGCTACGGTGACAGCTTATCACCAGGCGGGCAGTATTCGTGT
This sequence comes from Cydia pomonella, assembly GCF_033807575.1. NCBI lineage: Eukaryota > Metazoa > Arthropoda > Insecta > Lepidoptera > Tortricidae > Cydia > Cydia pomonella. Next base: position 17,100,326 of record NC_084712.1, read on the forward strand.
TTGCCACTGACGTGGTATAAAAAAAAAGTTGCAGGCGTCCATATGCTACGATGACAGTTTATCATCAGGCGGACAGTAGTCGTGTTTGCCACCGACGTGGTATAAATAAGTTCACCAGTACCAGGAATCGGAATTAGGTCAGCTAAAAAATACCTATTACATAATATAGAGATGTTACAACCTGGTAGAAAAATGTATTTTTTCTTGAATACCTGGGTATTCGATATTTATTTATTATTCACATACAGATATACTCGACTTTGCTAGTTAACGACATAATTAGGTTTAGAAACTCCCTTTTCTAAAAAGTGTGATGTAAATGTTACCAGATGTAACTAGAAATAGTTACAACTTTTAGATTAACATGAAACATCCCGTAATGTAAGTAAAAACATGTATGTTTAACATTACGACTAGTACCTGGATAAATATCGAATACCCAGGTATTCAAGAAAATATACATTTTTCTATCCGGTTTTAACCACTCTATATTATGTGCTCTTGCAAATATGCCCGTATGCATATTTTAAAACAAACTTATTGGGCAGTTGGAAAAGTACAAAGTCCATATATTTGTTGACCACAAGCTCCAAAACCAACCGCACCTGGAGCAAGCCGATGCCATCGACCTGGACCTTGACGCGTACACGTGCTCTGTGGCGTCATCAGATACATACAAAGTAGCGCCAACTGGCGAGGATATATGCACAACTACCAAGGGGCGCAGGGCCAGGGGCAGCGGCGGTGAGGAGGCGGGGGAGGGCGGAGAGGCGGCTGCGGCAGCGGCGGGGAAGGCGGGGGAGGGGGCGAGGCTCCTAGGCCATCGACCTCGACTCGGGAATGCGGCGGGCTGACGCGCATGTAACGACTTTGAAGTTGCAGGCATCCATAGGCTACGGTGACAGCTTACCATCAGGCGGGCAGTGTTTGCCACCGACGTGGTATAAAAAAAAAAAGTTGCAGGCGTCTATAGGCCACGGTGACAGCTTACCATCAGGCGGGCAGTGTTTGCCACCGACGTGGTATACAAAAAGAAAAATAAGCCGATATATATATGCATATTTTAAATCTAACTTATTCTCTCTCTTATCTCGATCGACCTCGACGCCCACGTAGGAATTTGCAGGTGGCCGTCGGCGCCACATTGGCGGCTGATGCAACACGTCGGGAGACAAATACCTAAACTGAGGCAAGGCGGCGGTAGGGCCAGGGGCAGCAGTGGCGCCATCTAACGGATCTTTGCCGAACTTTTTAAATTCATCGATAACTAACTTACTTACACGTACAAAGTAACGCCATCTGACGGGGATCAATGAACAACTACCAAGTAGCGCCATCTAACGGATCTTTGCCGAACTACCAAGTGGCGCCATCTAACGGATCTTTGCTGAACTACCAAGGGCGCAGGGCCAGGGGCAGCGGCGGGGGAGGGGGCGGGGGGGGGGGGGGGGGGGGGGGTGAGGGGGTGAGGGGGGGCGGGGGTGAGGGAGGGGGGGGGGAGGGGGGGAGGGGGGTGAGGGGGTGAGGGGGGCGGGGGGTGAGGGGGGAGGGGGGAGGGGTGAGGGGGGAGGGGGGGGAGATAAATACCTAAAGTGAGCTGGAATCGGCATATCCTCCCTACTGACGGGTGGTCGGTGATCACGTGATAACTAACTAACTAACTAAACTAACTCCTCTGGCGCAGCGACCCAAAGTGTATCTTGGCCTCCAACACGACTGCTCGCCACTGATCCCAGTCCTGTGCAGTTTCTCACCAGTCTTCAACCTGGAGCTCGCGCAGATCCGTGTCCACCACATCCGCCCATCGATACCTAGGTCAACCTCCTTCAAACGTTGTTTTCTTGATGCTTATACATGCTTTTGCTCCCGAGTGTATAAAAAAATTAAGCCTGGACTAGAAACTAGCGTGAGTCCTGAACTCTCTTGTACTGATACCACACCCCGACCCTCACTTCACTAATACTAAGTAGATAAGTACTTGAAACTAATTGCAGGAGCTCATTAAAAGACCAAGGAGTCGTCCGACTATGCGATAATCGTATTACAAAGTGCACTGAATCCTTGCTGAATTTAATGACTTGTTATACGATTACATACTACTAATATTATAAATGTGAAAGTTTGTCTGTTTGAATTGAATCTGGGAACACAGTATAGTGCCCCGCCAAGACTAACAAAAAAAGGCGGGACAGGGGCACTTCCTTTCATTTCTCGAACCGTTTAGTCTTATTTTTAAACCCTTATATCTTCGACCCAGATAACACCAGAGAGCTCAAATTCACAGTTTAATACTTTACTAAACGCAACGCAATAGAAAACACCCAACCCTCAGGAACAAATATCTGTGTTCATCACACAAATAAATGTCCTTACTGGGATTCTAATCCGTGGTTAATAATCATTTAAAAATGATAAGGCATAAAAGCGACGTAGTAAAAATTTAATTAGCAGGCTGCGTAGACAAGATGCCAATCGTTCACGCTCCGTATCGTAGCGTAGTTATCTCTCTCTATCACTCTTCCATATTAGTGCGACACAGACAGTTGCGTTTCGTTCGCTACGGAGCGTTACCGATTGGCATCTTGTCTACGCAGCCAGATCAGAAATCAGTAGACCTGTCATAATTTAGATGCAAAAATATTTGAAAAATGTTATGGCGGTCAACAAAATAAGTAGTAGCAGCGCTGATAGTATTTTGTTACCGCCATATGTGTAAATCTTCTTATAATAATAAGCTCGTATATCAATGTTACACAAAATTTTACATGTCGTAACTTTTCCACTTCATATGTAAGTTTCAGCTGAATCGGGGAAATTCTCTTTGAGTAAAAGTTACGTCCTGAAACTGCGGCTGCCTTAATACTGCAGCGTTACGGGTTTAAGGAGACCTACTGCTGCTCCGTATCAGCAATGCTAACGCAGTCTCGGTCAGGGTGCAACCTCAAATGTTACAATCTATGTTAACCTATTAACTACAAAAGCTGTCAACTGACGCACGCGGCTACATCCCGTGCATTCCGACAAGGGTTACGATGATGCACATTGACGATTCTGCAGCGCCTCTGGGATGTTTGCCGATGCTGGTGTAGTTAGAGGACTTTTATGACATAGTAAGGAAGAAGACGGCATCTGTGGTGATGCGGATGTGGAGGAGCGCAAGTAGCATCCTGAGAATGATAGCAGAGGTGGGATTCGGATATTTTCCGCTGATATACTGACCTTCATATCATATGACCTAGGAAAAAGGTATTTTTATGGAACCTGTAATACTTATAAGGTAGTTTACTAATGAAGTTTTATAAGTGTCATGTAACTAACAATCTATGGTTCTGAGGAATCTGAAAATGTTTTATTTTTTATTTCTTGACATATATTTTAAGGACTGGCTGTACGGGCGATAAGAATAGGGCCAATACAGCGGTGTCACGCACACAAATTCGAGCAAATCGTGCAATCTAAATAAATCGTGCGATTGGTTGATGAGTTCGCATCAAGCGCGCTATTATGGTCGCAAGTCGCAACTAGTTGCGTTAGACTGCACAATTTGCTCGAATACGTGAGTGACACCACTGAACTAGCACCATTCTTAGAGCCCGTAAGGTCCGTCCTTAGATGTTGTTGATGACGCGCACACGATAGGCATGGCGCGTTCAAATGTGTAATGCCCGTATTTTAGATATTTGCGACAACAATGCAACCAGCAGCAAAGTCGCGCCGCAATAGTAACGCTGGTGCAGTCTGAATCTGAATGGTACCTTTATACACTGAGTCGGCTGAAGGCTGTGTGATCCAATCAGACATGAACCTGGGACGCAGCTTTAAATGCGCATGCACTTTGCGGTATTGCACCACTAACAAACTGTAGAGAGAAGAGACTTTTCAATAGTCAACTAAAAGTTTGGTTGCCGCTGAACTGCCGTAGTGTATTACCGTAATATTTGTGGTTGATTTTTAAATTGCAGACTATTTTTGGTTATCATTTATTGTCATCAAAAATGTACAAAGTGCCTACCGGGAAATGCAGAAATCTAAATTTAGTTATCTGCCTCTTTATCGATCTAATCTCGCGGTAGATTCTCAAATTTTGATGGATTGCGGTAGTTGCTCTCCTTACGCAGAGTTTCGCGTTTTCCTACCTCATACATATAGCCGCGCTTTTTATAGAAAATGAAAAAGTCGCTACATATTTCTACAAACCTAAACTGAGCTTCAAAGTAAACACTTTTCACTGCCAGACGCCATTAAATTGATTAAAAGCTCTAAACGGGAATCGAACTTGCGCCAGCTTTGGCAACTGCATTTAAAAGTTTAAGTGGATCTTGTGGTTCGCGGTTTAGTTCTGTGGATGTACGAATGTAAACAGTTTTATGCCCTGTTTACATTAGCTATACTCTGTATCTGTAGGTATTTAAATAAACGTAAACAAAATCTACCCTCAATTGGCTTCTTAAGCCAGTTGCGGGTAGATGAAAATATTACATGATCAAATAATTAGGTCAGGTCGTTCAGTGACAGATCCAGGCGGTTTTGTATTTGGTTGGTTAACCAATAAATGTTATAACTACTCGAAAATATACAAATTGTTTGTTTAATTTTATTTAAATACCTAAAGATTCAGAATATAGGGATTTGACCGTCAGATTTGTCTAACTTATCAAGTAATCATATACCTTTAGCGGGAATTAAATACATATATGTATTTTTTATGACGTAGAAGGCAAACGAGCAGACCAATCGCTTGAAGACCACCTCTGGTCTATGGGCGATGATATAATTGCTTGTACTAATTGAATACGCTCTTTTCTTGAAGGCTTGAGGATCGTATCGGTCCGGAAATATCGCGGGAGGCAGGTCATTCCACAACTGAATCTACACACCGTGTGAGCCGACCTCCGTCACACACGTAATTCCTAGTTCTCGCCATGTATTGACAGATTTTTCCCCTCAAATATATCAGCCAAACAAATCTGACGGAGACATGTAGGCTTATCTCTAGTTATTGACATTGTAACTGTAATACCATCTACTCGTATTATTGCCCGTAATACTATTTCCAAAAAAATGTGTAGCTAACTAAAAAAATAAAACAAAAAATCCCTCCACTGTCGGCCACCAGTTAATTATTTCGTTTTGTGAATTAATTTGAATTGATATACATTTTGAAGAGAATTTTTCATGGAAAAGGGAACAAAGAGGAAGGCAAATCGTGTTACGCATTTAGCTCTATAGAAAAGCAACTTTTCTCAATCCAATCGTTCCGACCTTTTCCTGAAAAATAAATCAGGAAACGTGTTTAAGTAAGCTATCAGCGCCTCTACAATCATCCTAAAAAATCATTGGAATATGAACCGTAACCTTATAGACATAAAGAAGATTATGTGATAGAGTAGATTTGGGTTAATTTTAAACTTTTCGCATTTATCAACCGCAGGTCAGGGGACGTTTTATGATAATTCGCAAATTCGTACCGTTAAAAACCTTGTTATATAAAACTGAGACTACTGCCATGTACTTAGAGTTCAGTATGCATGTAAAATGATAGTAAGATACGATTTTATAAAAGTTGTAAATGTTTGAACAAGAATGGCTGGCCGAATTTTAGGAATTAAACCTTTTAATGGCTTTTAAAAATAAAGAGTTGAGTTTTCTTTGCGGTTATCTGTTGAGGTAATTTAGTGGAATGATCTCGAAAAAGCTTGCGTTTAAAGATTTTGTCTAATGACCCTGCTTGGTAAGCTTGATGGAGGCAACATTGCAGTGAATACAAAAATGATAAATCTATATATTTCGTAGATATATCCTACGAAAGATATCGTTGTATATTTATTTTGTATTCAGACGCAATCTGCTAACAAAATTACCGATTCAAATCTCTGAATTGGGGAATCTTTAAATGTTTCCTTATATCAAAAAATAATTTTATTAGCATTTTTTCCGAGTAGAAAAATTAATTAAAGATTGCATAAAATATGGACAAGTCGCGATTTTCACGTAGGGTCTAAGTAGGCTCCGTAGCGTAGCGTAGCCATCTCTCTCTATCACTCTTCCTTATTAGTGCGACAGAGACAGTTGCGTTGCGTTCGCTACGGAGCGTTAACGATTGAGACGTTGGCTAAGCACGCTGTACGGAAAGAGAAAAATTGTGGAATATAAGGGTACCCTACTGTCCGGTTCCGATTTGATTTATTTTTATGTACCTATGTTATAGGGTAGTCTAAAATAACAGACATGTATTTTTTAGCTGCCCAAACTCAACCTATTGGGAGAAATTGTCCTCTAAAGTACTAAAAAATTACTTCATCTTCTGACTCCTACAGAAAGTGATGCTCAAGCAATTTGCTAGTTAATGGCTGGTTTAAGTATATGTTTGAGAGCAAGAACGTGTCTTGTTATATCGGCTGAAACTAATTTTTTCCTAAAAAAATGGACATTAGAAGTTGTATAATATCTTATCGCTAAAAATGGTAAGCGAAAGCGAGGCGGCTAGTTTCTGCGGTTCAAGGATGTGTTGAAGCGGCATATGAAGAGAGCTCATATAGAGCCAACGACATGGGAGAGTCTAGCTGGTGACCGTCCACAGTGGAGGCATATTGTGCAGACGCAGGTGCGTGAATTCGAAGCCAGGCGGCGCACAGAACTTGACGATAAGCGTGACGAGCTAAAGGCCAGACCACCTATGGCCATAACATATAATTACGTCGGAGGGGTGCTGCAGCGAGTGTGGCCGCACATTCGCTGCTAAGATTGGCTACGTCAGTCACCTGAGAGCGCACCAGCGACACTCTCAGCGGTAGAAAGCAGTTGCTGTGGCCGAAAACGGCTAGGAGACGATGATGATTTATATAAAACCAATACCGGGAGCACTTTCTACGTGATTTATGCTGCGGTCGAATTGATGTAGCGCTCGGATCTAACATTTCAACTGCATTTTGTGACGAAAACTTCGCGAAGATGAAGCCGAGATATCTGAATAGTCGTTCCTCTTACCTGAAACAGATAAAAGTAAGATTAAATAAAAAATGGACACAGAGCCCGGGTAAATGTAATGAACAAATTTATACTTGTAGGTATAATGTGTACGATCACGTCTGAAAATATCGATACGAAAAAAGTGCCCAAAAATATGTATACACAACTTTATTGCCCTTATATTAAGGTAGTGTATACATATTTTTGGCACATTTTTCGTACCGATATTTTCAGACGTGACTGTACAGTCACGAACTTTAATTATTTCATTGTTGTTTAGTTGTATGATATAATGAATTGTTCAATGTAAAGTGAAATGGCTTAACGATTTAAGTCCGTGACTGTACAAGACTTATTTCTCTGACTTAAGAAATCCACTTATCCTCTCTGTTGCAGACTCTTTGCAGCATCAGTCTCAATCAATAATTAGTTATTTGTCAAAATTATACAATATTTTCGTGTTCGAAAATTGACTTAAAAAAGAAAATGTCATCATTACTATGGAAGGTGGAGAAGGTAAGGAATACAATCTCCATAGGCAGAACTGTTGCAAAAGTGTCGAGCTGTCAGCTATAAATAATAGTTCCAAATCTCTCCAGAGTAGCGCTAGAGTAGCTAAGAACCTGGGCGTTATTGAACGGAGCGAAGTGCGCTGTCAATGATTAGAATTTTTTCTTCAAATATTCTAGGTATTGTAGCGGTTTTTTGACGGACACTTGTTGATACATGGAGATTGTTTTCCTTGCCTCCACCTTCCATAACTTCAGGTTAGTAGTTATTATTGATTGGTTGTTTTCATTGTTGTGGTTTTCTGATGTATTGTGAATATTTATAATAAAATTAATAAAGTTCCGGTTTTATTCACTCATTTAGGATTACATCTTTTTTACTCTCCTTAGAAAAATATGACACATTTGACTCTCATATTCCATTCTTCTTACTCTCCTTAGAAAAATATGACACATGCTGTGGACTAGTGCTGTTCATTGTTAGGTTAACTTCTCAATTTTTTCTGATAGGGTAGATTTAGACGCAATAAGATCAAAGGCGACTTTTTAGTTCTTATTTCGTAGACATAAAGCTTTTTTTCTATCTCGTATTGCCGATTCCGCCTCGATAGGTTTGAGGAGACCCTTACGCGCCAGAGGTATGATGCTTGTTTGCTGACACAATCCTGGGCATGTTACCAAAGCTACCAGTAGCTGCAGATTGGTCAATATACGGTGGTAAGTGTGATGGTATATAAGGGTGGATTTAACCCTACACTAGCAGGGATCTTGGAAGTTTCGATTATTGCTTGCTAACCTGACACAATCCTGGGCACATTCCCGGAGCTGGCAGTAGCTGCAGCTGCAGGAAGAGTAGCAAGAGCCGGGGTCGGAATCCGGCATGCTGGCTGAGTCGAACCGGCGCGAGCTTGGGACGGTTTGGGAACCGCGCCATCTGGAAATTAGGGAATGAAATGGTTTACTTTTGAACAGAGATGTTATGCAAAGCCTGCGAGTTCCGCTTACAGTACAGTGCTGAGATCTTCAAAGTTTTATATGACTAGTACCTGATGACTTGTAAGCTTCATGTTGCGGTAAAGATTTTGAGAAGATTAAAACTTACCTAATTCGACAACCACATTGCAAGGCCTAAATGTGTACGAGTATGAGGAAACTCCATCAGCAAAAACTTCATGAAAACTGAGCCAGTCTAGTTTGAGAGGTTTATTGTTAGTTGTGTAGGCTTCAATTTACGGTTATATAGGTAAATACCTAGCCATCTTAAGTATGTACATGTTCAATCAGCACGTTCCAAGACCTTCAAATACTATGTATTAGCTACAACAGGAACAGAATCGGTAAAGACTCGGCCTGCAAATCTATCTTCGAGGGTTCTTGCTAGTAGCAGTACTTAAGACTCTTCAGCCTTTTATAGGAATAGGACTACACGTTTACTAAACGTTTATTGAAACTTACTTAGCGCTCATATCATATCATGATTTATAGCAGAACCAGCATCCAGGAAGACTCGGCCTGCGAGTATGGTTTGCGGGGTTTCTTGACAGTAGCAGTGCTTTGTTTCTTCAGTCTTTTATAGAACGAAACTACGAGTCCTGTTTAGCTGTATAATATATTAGGGTTAAAGAACTTACCTGGCGCTCTTAGCGTCCACATGTTCGACCAACACATTCCAAGTCCTATGTATGAGATATAACAGGAACAGAACCCGGGAAGACTCGGCCTGCGAGTCTGGCTTGCGAGGTTTCTTGCTGGTCGCGGTGCTGAGGCCACTGCCCATTGCTGCTGTTTACTAGTGAGCCATTTGAGGTAAACACTCGTTCTGAAATGAGAAAATATTTGAATTAGCTACGGCAAAAATAGAAATAAGAATATCGTATAATTATTTTCCTCTCCATTGCTCTTGCATATTCGAATCTTATCTTATACCTTTAAACGAGCAATTCTTGTATATTTATATATATATATTTCAGGGATCTCGGAAACGGCTCTAACGATTTCGCTGAAATTTGGTATATGGGCGTTTTTGGGGGTAAACAATCGATCTAGATTAGTCTTATGTTTGGGAAAACGCGTGTTTTCGAGTTTTCATGCGTTTTTCTTTCGACGCAGAATATGGTCGCTAATTTCGTGTTACCGGCCACTGTCCATCTGGTCCAGCAGGTTAAGACGCGGACGGCAAGAAACAACCAGTGTTACGGGTTCGAATCCCGCCCGGTGACTAACTTTTTTTTTATATGTTCAAGTTTATATATTTTTTTTAATTTTTATTGTTTTTAGACAAGTTTTAAAAAATGTAGTTAATGTTTGAGATAGCAGTATATACACCTCAAAAGAAAATAAGGGCCACTGAGTTTTTGGCTGTAACTTAAAACATACTTACTTATTTTATGTGAAAAAAAATGGCATTCTTTTTTTACAATTTAAGTGTACTCGTATTTCTATCCGAGCTTTGCTCGGTCGCCCAGGTACTGATGGATAGATTGGACAGATAAACAGATTATGTACTTGTAAAATATTGGGTAAATAGAATGATAGCAACTTAATCCCTTAACGTATGTCATAAAAATATTATTTAAATTTGAACTTGAATAGCTTTCAATAGAGTAGAATATTATGTCAGCCATATACTTCTCGACAAGCTTTTTAGCACCAAACAATAGTAATTTAATACCTACAAGTTCTAGCTTACCATCAGCACCAAGTGCGACCCTATCTAATATAGAAGTAAAACCTACCGAGCTCACTAATATCTTACTTAAACTCGACCCATCCAAGTCTGCCGGCCCCGATGACCTGCCTGCATTATTTTTAATTAATTGCGCTGAAAGTTTAATTACCCCTATTACGTTATTATTCAAGCGCTCCTTTTCCGAGTGTTATGTACCGTCTATTTGGAAATCTGCATTTATTACTCCAGTTCATAAAAAAGGACCTAAAACAGATATAGTTAATTACCGCCCTATTTCTAAATTATGCATTCTATCAAAAATTCTTGAAAAAGTTGTCTATAATCAAGTTTACGCAGCCCTAAAAAATTGTTTTAGCCAGAACCAGCACGGCTTCCTTCAGCGCCGATCCACAGTGTCCAACCTGGTTCTCTTAAATGAATATGTCACCGACGCAATGGACAAGGGTCATCAAGTAGACGTGATATATACTGATTACAGTAAATGTTTTGACAGAATTAATCATGCCACATTGCTATCAAAATTATACGAAATAGGTATTCATGGGGACTTGCTCAGGTGGTTTTCCTCTTACATAGATAACAGGTGTCAGGCTGTTGTCGTTAATAATTATATGTCAGGGTGGGTTAAAGTTTCCAGTGGCGTCCCTCAGGGGTCGCTGCTCGGGCCATTGCTGTTTAATATATTTATTAACGATATCAGTAAATGCTTCGTTCACTCTGAACTTCTCTGCTTCGCAGATGATATGAAGATTTTCAAAAATGTTAAATCGATTCAGGATTCATTACTTATTCAATCAGACCTCGTGCGTCTAGATGAATACTGCCGCACTAATAAATTAGATCTCAACCCATCCAAATGTATTTCAATTACATTCTCGCGCCAACGAAATATCGTCCCCTTTACTTATTCACTTAAGGGACAACCCCTGAGCACGGCTAGTTCAGTGAGAGACTTGGGTGTGGTTCATGACTCCAAACTTTTGTTTGATAAACATATTGATGGCATTGTAAGCAACGCTTTGAGAGCTCTAGGATTCTTAATGCGAAACTCCGCTCACTTCACCCAAGCTAAGACTCTTAAAGTTTTATATTGTGCTTTAGTTAGAAGTAAACTTGAATATGCTTCCCAAATTTGGAATCCTTGTTATAATACGTACATTGACAGGATTGAACGCATTCAGAAAAAGTTTCTGAAATACTTAAGTTTTAAGCTTAAAAGTCCGTATCAATCTAATAACTACCTAAGCACTTGCAAAAAACACCATCTAATTCCTTTACAAAAACGTCGCGAAATCGCTGATATAACTTATATACTTAATATCACCACTGGCAATATTGATTGTCCACAACTTCTTTCTAAACTTTCGTTCAATACGCCCACTCGGTCTAAAAGATTTTATCCCCCCCTTTCAGTTAAACGCACTTTATCTAATTATAGGCAAAATAGTTTCCTGTGTCGCGCAGCTCGTAACTTGGATTATTTGTCGAAGGATCTAGATATTGACGTTTTTAATTGCTCAATCCCTAGTGTAAGGCGCAATCTAGTCAATCAATGCTTCTAAATAACATGTTGCAGGTAGTGATATGCTATGGAGTGTGATCTGTAACTTTAATGTATTTGAGCCCGGTCCATGTTGTTCATCTAAATGCGAATATAAGTTGTTTATCTTAGTGTAATTTCATAAGTTATAAGTGTTCTTACTTATTGCTCATATCTATTTCTTGGTCTCTCTTTTTATTAATTGTAACCTTGATATATTTCATATTGTAATATCTTGTGTCACATGTGCTTTTGTATCTAGTGTGTACTTTGTAATTATATATACAGTTTCTATTTGTGAGTTCCTGTAATTGGCTCTGTACTACTATCTAAAAAGTTTAATGTATTTTTTAAAGCTGTTGGAATTCCTTGTATAAATAAATAAATAAATAAATAAATAAATATACGGTTGCATATGCAGTAAGGGGTTAAGTACAGTACCTACTCGACCTTTTTAGGTGCATGAAAATGTAAAAAATAAGCGCTGTCTCGCCAAGAAACCGCATTTAAGCAGTTTGGCGAGTAACTTTAAAATTGATTATGTTATGTGTCTTTGAAAAAAAAAGAAAACAAATAACGAAGTGGTTTGTGCTTTAGGTAGATACTTAGGCCAATATGCGTAACATTGGCCGCCTACCGTCGATTTTGAAATAAATAGTACATTGTGCAACGAGGGGGGTAAGTGAAATTTTGGAAACGAGGGTGGAATTAAAGACCCGAGTTTGCAATATTCTTACCCCCGGAGTTACATACAATGTTTTTCATCACACTTGCGCTGAAACAAACTAAATTTTAAGCGAAATAATTCTTAAATACGATGGAACGAAAAATGGGGATGGAATGACCAGGAAAGCTGCGAGTGCGGATGCCCAAAGCAAACTGTCCGCCATATCGTTTTGGAGTGCCCACTGACAAAATACGATGGCCCAGTGGAAGATTTCAAAAACATAACGAGTGTAGCCATTACCTACTTAGAGAAATGTAGATTTAGATTATAAATTAATCGTTATTCAATATACAGTGTAGTAGTAATTGCCATACGATAAATAAATAAATAATACGATGACATTTCAAACATTCGTCCGCCATATTGTAATTTCTTGACAGGTTAGGCATCGAATGCACAGACCTATTAGGCATTCAGCCATGATTGAAAATTATGTTAAAATATTTTAAACGGCTATTAAATTAATCAAATTAAACATTTTAGACATAAAAAAATATTAAATTATAAACGTCAGTATTTTAAAAGTAAAACTCATTTACTCATTTTGTATGAATTAGTGACATAATAAATAAAAAAATTCACAATCCATAGGAACAATATAGGCCTTTGTTCTTTAGTTCACCTGCATGAAACAAGATCTTTTTCGAGCAAGTGTGATGAAAACATTATTATTTATACCTTTATTATAAGTAATTAAAATTCCAGTAGCTAGGACGAGCCCCGTCCAATACAAACTTTGTTACTCATTAAATTGAACTAAAACACATTCTTTTAAAGGAAAAAACATGATTACCCGAGCACTTACCAGTATTAGTGCTAAGAATGCTGGAAATAAAAACCATTCCGCGGAAAGAGATTCTATCAGAGTGTAAGCTGAAAAGGTTAACGCACACTTACAGAGATGTGCAAGTGCGGAAAGTTTAAATAAGGTTGGAAAAGTTCTTGAAAATTACAAAGGAAATTAAAGAAACTTTCATTTTGGAAAAGAAAAAATTTGATCTCGTACAATAATATGAGATTTTTCAATGGGTAAATTTCGCAATTTTGGAAATTGCCGACGGCACATAGTATGCACACTTATCACCAGAGATCGGACAAATTTGCGTCATTGCTCGCAATAATGTGGACATGACTCCAAAATTAATCAAATATGTAATCATTTAATTAATTTCTTACTTGACTTAAATTTTAATTCCTAGTCAATAAATACAAAAGTTGTGGGCGATAACCTCAAAAATAAACTCTGGAAACTACTGGAATAATAATATTCCTATAAAACTACTTAAGTTTGCCCCATTAACATCAGTGGAGTGCGAGCGGAGTTTTTCAGCACTTAAGTATATTTTTGATGTAAAAAGAAATAGACTGACTGCAGAAAATTTGGAAAAAATACTGATTATTTTCTTTAATAAATCTATACTTTAACAAACTTTTGTATTTATTGACTAGGAATTAAAATTTAAGTCAAGTAAGAAATTAATTAAATGATTACATATTTGATTAATTTTGGAGTCATGTCCATTATTGCGAGCAATGACGCAAATTTGTCCGATCTCTGCTTATCACCAACATTAAACGAGTGCAAGTAGAAAAGAGTATTTTAAAGATTATTTAGTTTTGCCAAGTTTGCAAGGCGAGAGCAGAGCGACGAAACCAGCTATTCGTGACAATATTTTATACGCACGACGCGGCAGTGAGCTTAAAAGAATACCCTTTCAATCCAATAAAAATGCGGTTAAGTTGATAACCACACAATAATAGTTACGAGGAAATTGGATTGGTGGTGGTAAATGATATGAAATACTTTTGGATCGCCACATTGACAATCTGTAAAACCGGATGAATGTGTTGATTACTTGACATAAAGTCATATTAACTATATGTAACGCCGAATAATCAAATCATTACTTTTTGTAATTCCTGTATCTTCTATCCTCTCCATGCACAAATTGAAACTTATCAAAACAAATGCAATTTTGATGTCATCAAAATTATAAATTGACAGTTCAAAATACAGTATATTATAAAACCTTTCTAGAGCTTTCTTAGCGACTAGAAGTAAAGTATATGATGGTATACTACGCTATAGCATACTAAAGACAAGAAATAGACCTGAGGTGTTAATGAGAGAATTGCAAAAAAAAGATGTAAATAGTTAAGGATGTGTAATTACAAAAAATAATCCATTCCATTTTGTTAGGACAACTAAGCTATTTCTATTTAAGTTGTCTTAGCGTATGCTATAGACTTATATGTGTATGAATTAAGTACAACAAGTACAATACAATACAATTTACTTTATTATAATTATTCTTAATTTTCGTAACACGAATGAATCAATTAAATTAAGACTTAAATCACCGCTTCTTAACTACGCTTAGTTATATGTAAATTTTTTTGCAATTCACTCAAATATGATGTGAATGACAAGCTAGTGCCAATTAAGTGTGCGTCAACCGGAAACATCTTCAGTTCCCTGAACCGCAATAACGATAATGAAACGCCACGCTGAACTCGACACGTTTTGGCGAAGAATTAAAAAAAAAAACTTTTCTTTAATTGTTGAACTTGGGTGAATTAAATGTCGTTTCAATGGAATTAGGGCTTTTGTAAAGGGGTAGTTACAATTTTACGAATTGTTCGACAAATTTTATAATTTGGATTGTGAATTAGTGTCTGAATAAAAGTTAAATTATTTAAAAGCGATAAAATTCGTGGCCTTTTATTAAACATTAAACATGTAATTTGGCTCTATGATTGGGAAACTAAGTATATGTATATAGCTTACATAGTTGTTGGTTACATAGTATCAAAGAGATTCAATTTCAAAGTAAACTTTGTAGCCACAGTAAATTTACTACCAACTTTCGAAACATGATTAAAACTTTTAGAACGCCATTTGACTTTGATCCTTATTCTTTGAATTTGTTAAATATCTAAAAGTGGCACTATCTACTAGACCTTTAAATTTTTGGTACTATGTGGTGCTGGTTTCCGGATTTGAACAATTATTTCTACCATTTCTCAAAAGGGACGCAACTATTATAACTATCACATGCACTAAACTACTTAATTACTGCGAGCTGAAACATGTGGCAGTAACCCCGTTCAAGTGGCGCACGACTTGCCACTTACTACTTACTTGCCAGTTGGAGCACAGATTAGTTCAATACGATATATTTATCAGATACGCCGTGTTTCTAGAATTATAATTATACACTCGCGTGCAAGGGTCTAACTATTTTGTTGTTGTTTGAGTTGTGCATTCGAGACTGTTATTAAATTGGTCTTGTAATAATGAAGTATACATATTACTTTATTATTGATATTGTTTAACAGCAGAATAACCTTTCGTTAATTACACTTTTTACTCTTAAATATATTATGCGAAATTAAATACACTTCGATATGGATGAAGATGCTATGATTCAAATACAAACAAATATGACCCGTTCTTCCATGTCAACGGACTAAAATTTCACCTTCATCCACGGAGACTTAATTTTTTTCGTGTACATAATAGGTTCATCAATTGGGTTTAAGGCTTTTATGGCCTAACCACATGAAATATGACATTATGAAGGCATTAATATTAGCTTCAAATCCATATTTATTGAATAAAATCAAATCTGATAAATGTTTTTAACCGCACGTTCATCCTCACGTGTTCGATTGTGTTTATTACTGTCATAAATAGGTACCTACTTACCTGTTTTTAGGGTTCCGTAGCCAAATGGCAAAAAACGGAACCCTTATAGATTCGTCATGTCCGTCTGTCTGTCCGATTCTGTCACAGCCACTTTTTTCCGAAACTAGGAATTGAAAAAGGTATACCGTAAAATGCTGCAACTTTGCCATTTAAGCTCAATTTTGCCTATTTCATTTCAATTACGATCTCTCGAATTTGCTTAGTTTTTTCTTGTTTTTTACCATTTGATAGTAATTTTCATTATTCTGGCAACACATATTTAATTTTTTTACAATGGTAACTCCATTGTTGCTGCTTGCTGGCGTGAGTAGCAACATTTTTTTAGTGTCTCGCAACTTTTGAATTTTTATCTACGAAAAAGGTGTTTTTTGAGAAGTGGTAACGTCCCAGGGTAAGTAAAGACTGTCTATTTCCCGTAAGTTTAATATTTTCAAGAAAAGGACATGATTTCAGCATTATAACGTACTAGGCAATATTGGGCAGTGTTTTGGAAACTTGAATGACACAATTTTGCCTGGGTCTAGGGCTGTCACTAGCTGAATTTTATAAATGTACAGAAAAGAGTAAAAATAAGCTTGCCTAAACTGCTTAAATGAGTATATTTATTACAAGCTTTTTATTAACTTGCAATGTTTGTTTGTTTAAGTCAAATTTTGCAAGTCGATTTTCACCGACTTTCTGTGTGGGTACCTATGTAGATCTGCTGACAATGCAATAATAAACTGACGTTAACAAAAAAAACGTATGGGTATTAAAATGAAAAAAATTATAAAAAAAAACTTATTGCAATCTGTTATTATATTTTTATTGTAGTTACTTGCAATTGTATATTTATTGTATTATAATTATGTTGTATGTTTACAATCAATTTTCAACCACTTATTAGCGACCAATTGAGGCGTTTGACATACTTATGTAACTTGGGTGACGATGCAATGTTTATGGTACCATCGAGATGGTCTGATGATGGAGACCGAAAATAGCAACTTCTAAACTACACATAATAAACCCACTGTGTTTAGGCTCATTTGATTTGTCTTTGTTATCTTTCTTATCGAAATCTGGGTTGTCAGGTGTCAGGTCGATTACAATTGGAGTTCAAAGGTGATGGGTGATTAGAACTTTAAAATGAAATAGAACTTTATACTATAATAATGCATTGAAAATTAGCAAAATAGTGTATCTGCAATGTACTTGTAATAAAAAAATTAAAATAAGTTCAAATTATTAAATACTAAAAGAAAAAGAAATCAAACAACATTATATTACATTTGTTTGTTGATTATTTTGTAACTAACAATATAAATAGATTTTTTAATAATAATATTTTTTTGGCACAACCCTACATTTAACGTTATTTTTGTATAGAAAGTTTGTGGAACCTGCTACAACTTTACCTATTGCATGTGAAAAAAAAAGTATTAAGCTTATGGCCATAATTTGACTGTCAGGGACAAGCATAATGTCTCATGCACAAGAGTAAATATTATTGCAAATAGCAACACATTATTTATGGAGATATCCGTCTAGGCAAAGTTACGTCTTAGGCCTACAACTTTGCCTGCCACTTTGATTGCTTGTAAATCGGAAATACAGTATGATTAGGTAATGATATTTGAGTCTTATCTGGTAAGGCATAGGGTATGTTTTCCGACTAATACTCATGAAACTCATAATGAAAAATAGGTTCACAGATATAAGAAAAAAACGTCAAAATCCAGGCAAAGTTGCAGCGTTTTACGGTACTGTTCAAAATTTGGTAAGTAGAAGTATTCTATGAACCGCATTATGATGTTTACACAAAAATAGAAAAAAAACAATAAATTTTGGGGGTTACATACTTAGAACTGAAACTCAAAAAATCTTTTTTCATCAAATCCATACGTGTGGGGTATCTATGGATAGGTCTTTAAAAATGATATTTAGGTTTCTAATATAATTTTTTTCTAAACTGAATAGTTTGCGCGAGAGACACTTCCAAAGTGAAAAAATGTGTTTCCCCCCCTGTAACTTCTAAAATAACAGAATGAAAAATCTAAAAAAAAATATATGATATACATTACCATGCAAACTTCCACCGAAAATTGGTTTGAACTAGATCTAGTGAGTAGTTTTTTTTTAATACGTCATAAATGGTACGGAACCCTTCATGGGCGAGTCCGACTCGCACTTGGCCGCTTTTTTTTACACATGACACGCGTGTTAACGACTACATATATATGCACTGATTTTAGCTTTTAAAATAGGTTCCTTATAACTAATAAGTATTATTATTTTTATTTTATTTTTGTGTTTTTTAAGTAGCAACACTACTAGATATAAATTATAAGCGAAGGACTTGGATTTTTTCTCTTTGGTAGATATAGTTTAAAGATTTAATTTGTGACATGTTGTGCCTTCTCACAGTGACAATAGACAACATACGAAATGGAAACGAAAATACAAGATACGAAATGGGTCACAAATTAAATCTTTTGACTAGATATGAATGAAAACCTTTATTCCAGGCAACTATAGGCCCATAGACATAACCTTAAAACTAACATACAATATATTTTAAGACTAAACACTACAAATCACATTATGGATGCATTACGCAACCCCGCAGTGTCAGGAAGCGATATGAGTAAAATAAAATAAAATAAATAAATCATTTATTCTGGTAAAAAAACCCTGCTTTTACATTTTTTTTTCATTTGCCAAACTGCATGACAGTTTGTTGGCAGAGGGAACTCCCTTAAATACAGATGGGTAGTATGATATATATTTCAGTGGAGTATCGGTCAGACAATATAATCTACGGCGGAAGTACACATGAACTTTGGTGCAGTTGAGACTTGTATCCCGACAATAAGGAAACTTAGACCATAATAGAGCTCGCTGAATTGTTATGAGATTTGATTCAAACTCTGTACGTGGTATTTCGGGAACCAGTTGGCTCTCAAAGAGTATAATATGTGGCTAAATATAGATGTAAGTGTATAAATGTCGGTTTAAAGGATGACTCACGCTAGACCGGGCCGGGGCCGGGCCGGAGCGTTGTTTTCTATGGGAAGCACCGCGTGATCACCGATCAACCGTAATAGAAAATGACATGTCGGACGTCTCAGCCACGGCCCGGTCCGGTCTAGCATGAGTCATCCTTTATAGGAGTAGGTTGGATTAGACAATAAGATTCAGTAAAACTATCCATCTATAGTCAAGTAAGTAGGGGAGACCGAGGAGAGTTAAAAATAAAGTTAAGTTGAAACAACGTCAATTGCGGTAAGTTCTTAACATTAAAAGAATCGCAGAGTTTCATGTTTCTTAACTGCGAAGCCAAAAATGGCTTGTTTACAGCCAGAGTTCGGACTAATGCATTATTTAGGTTATGTTATAATATTGTACACATGTTTCATTAATGTTATTATTTATAAAATGTATTCATAGTCATTAAGTAGATGATAACAAGTCTTGAGGCAAGGACGCATATTGAGACCAGCGCAGCGGAAGGTGGCACGAGGCTGAACATCGTTTTTTCCAGCTCGATAACAGTTATAGATGTTTCAAAAGTGACGTTGTTTCAACCTGCCTCTGTTTTAACTCACCATGGTCTCCCCTACTACAAATATGGCCCACAAGTGCGATACGAAATTAAGTACGTATAAATATAATTGTTATTTTTTTCTTTCATTTATAAAAATATGTTGCGATTGCACCACGACATTCAAATACCAGTAATATGGTCTATCATTGCACACTGCGTCCGATTCGCACTTCGGAGCCAGCGAGCAGGATGTCGCTATGATACGCGCATAGCATTGTCTCGCTCAAATATCGGAGCGACGTGAGAATCGGATGCAGTGTGCCATGCCCCATACATCCGGCCAGAGGTGTCACATACTCATTGCCAAACCTTTAGAAACCTGTACCTGCCATTTTGGAAAGGACGTCGTGAACGAACCTTCATTCACAATCTAGCACTCAAAAGAACCCACGTATTTACTCACTTGCCTATAACACGCTGTAGACACTAGACAGGTCTGCTAATTTATTTATTTAACCCACTGTATAGCTATAGAGAACACAGATAGGTCTAGCCTTTCTAACAGGTCCTAGGTCTAAATAATTGGACTTTCGCCAAGTGATACGCAGTTAACGCGTGCCTAGGTGCGTACTAACATCAACACAGTTTATTAACTAATATTAAACCATATGCCATGGCATTAAGGTCTATAAGAAGTTAGGTTTGTAGGCGATTTTACTAGCGACATGCGGATGAAACTTGTATGGCTTAATAAGGTTCTAACATCTAACGACTAACGTAAATCTAGTCTCCTTCTTACGGAATCTAGTTTAGTACAAATACAAGGTAAATAGCATAACATGTTTCTTTAACAAAATATATCTTTATTTTACATTATTGGAGTTTAAAAAAAGGTTTATACAATATTGTACAGCGTTCTACAAACTGGTCCGTCCTATCAGTCAACTACTCCGCGCTAGTCAAGCAATTTGAACAAGTCCTGGGTGCGTAGACAAGATGCCAATCGTACACGCTCCGTAGCGTAGCGTAGTTATCTCACTCACTCACTCACTCTTTCATATTAATGCGACAGAGACAGTTGCGATTCGTTCGATACGGAGCGTTAACGATTGGTATCTTGTCTACGCACCCAGGAATCCTTTAAGTGTCGAAATGTGTGATAACATTACCAGCTTCCGTTATTAATGGTCTGATTCTGGGCTACATAACAATTATTTTATGGCTAATACACACACGTCGTCACGTGTTTTGACCGCGGTCTACTGCTTTATTTTTGGTAATTTCCTTAGAGTCGGACCAAACTAACACTGTCTAGCATTTGCAATAACAAAATATGGTTATGCAATAACTTAGAGTCTTAGATAGACTATACCATGAAAAGCTTCGATTTCTAATGAGCAGGCATGCTGTCGTTACGCAAACAAACGAAAACATTAAATATAAATGTTTGAAATTCGAACATCAATTGAAAATGTTTTTTCCTACTCCTCGACTGTTATCTGTCATTTATGCATTCATTAACACGAATATAAGAACATACATAAAAGGTTTCAAGAAAAGTCTATATTGTCTATTCCTCATAAAAGCTCTTGTGCTTTTATAAGCTATAACGTTACTGCGATTAATGGCTACCAACCTAACAAAACCAAAACGAATACAGTTTTAAACTAAGTGCATTGCTGCCAACTTACAAAATATTCATTTGGTTGCATAGTAAAAATAATTACTTCATAAGTCAGAAACACGCATGTGACACCCGTAATAAAGCAACACCCATAGACTACGAAGACCGCTTAGCGTTGCTTGTTAGTCTCCGTAGGCTACGGTGGCCAAAATTGAGAAAAAACTGTCCAAAAAATTAATTTAGCAAGTAGCAAGTACCAGGGCCTCATGAGTTACGAGGAGGTGTCGCCGACCGGCCGGCCGCGGCCCGGGGCGGGCCGGGCCCGTAACAAGGTATGCTCGCGCGTCTTGGCTATATACTTTTGCTGTAATTTGTTTACCTAAATTAAGATTTATTTTTGTTGACTCGTAGGAAAAATATTGTATGCAACGTTGTATAAGTAGGTCAAAAAAAATCTCGTGGCGTATTGTGGTTAAAGAAATTTATTTTCTCAAAAGAAATTTAACATTTCACTTAAATAGAGAAAATACAAGATAATACAAAATATGAGTGAGCATGCAGGTAATTAACAAATTAAAATAACTAATAACTAAAACTAGAACATGTCATTTACGAGCATACCTTACGCCTTCGGCTCCGGCTCACATTGTAACTCACGCCACTCGCCTTTTTTGACCCTTCTTATACAACTGTTGCATAAAATACTATAAGATCGGTCTCATAAAATACCTTTTACTTATAATAGGCGATCGGAACACTATTCAGGAATCAAATGAAACATGCGCTAGGGCATAAATCTAGGCTATACGCACAATACTAATTGCCGGTATTATCCGCACAATGCCGCGTAAATCTAGACGTGACAATGCTCAGATTAGCGCCGGAATTTGTGACAACACTACTAGCTTCCATTATTTATGGTCGGATACTGGAGTACAAAACGGTTGTTGTAACATACGTTAAACTGACGATGAATTAAAATGGGTTCTGAACTACGAACGGTTGTTTCAATATTACGTTGCTTTGCAAAATGTCCTAGTAGATTTTATGTTGGTTGAATACCTACAGTATATAAATTATAGTAATCTCAATTGTATTTTTTATTATTTAATGCATGTTTATTATAAGATGTAATGTTTTGGAAAGATGTGTCTCGCCGAGTTTCTTACCAGTCCATATTGGGATACCCTCCTCTAATTGAGGGGGGATTTAAATCTTCTCGGGTCAGAGGTGTAGGGTTAGAGCCGGTGTAGCTTTATTTGACGTTCATAAGCGCATTGTAATATGCCTGCTTGAATAATAAACTATCTTTATCTTAAATTTACGAAATCTATTTGTTAAAACTGGTTGATGGGTGTGGATGCGTAACTTCTGAGCATGTTTTATGACATTAAATTATTCAATACCATATTTTTGCAATCGGTTAAACGTTTCCGTAACACTCTGTAATGCTTCTTTACGTTTTCAATTTTGACAGTGCAGTGCATGCATTCTGTGCACTGTTGATATGTAACTAGGGGCAACTGATGATTACATATCAAGTAGGTAGTTATTGACAACGCTCGGCTTCGAGCAACACCGGTTTCCGACACGTCGGAAGGGAGGAGCCCAAGCGATATCTTACCGTACAAATCTTTCTGCCATTTTTTGCGGGGTGAAACGTGCACACAGTCGCACTTCTCACTCAATACATACAAAATACAATCTGTAATGACGACACAAATACATAGAAAATAACACACGTCAAAGACAAATCTTCCATACCTCGGTCTCTTTTTGTGTACGGACGAGTCACAACATGCACCGCCATAGGCACAGTTGTGCCAATGCTTTGGCAGAAGGGAAATAGTATGAATGCCGTCTCCCTTCCTCTTCCCTGTGTTGCTCGAAAACGCTCGGGGTCGCGGGTTGTAACCCCGGCTCGTACCAATGAGTTTTTCGGAACTTATGTACTATCATTTGATATGTATTTCGTAAAAAATAGTAAAAACGCCAATTGTAGGGATTAGTTGCCAAGTGGACCCCAGGCTCCCATGAGCCGTGGCAAAATACCGGGACAACGCGCGGAAGATGAAGAAGTTATTGAAAATGCTCATGCGCTAAGAGAATGTTAATAATGGCCGTTGTCAATGACAACGCGATGTGTTTTGTGTATTGTTTATTTGTAACCAGGTGGAAATTAATTGAAGCCTCTTTTTTAGGTGCGATTTAAAATAAATAAATTAAATAAATAAATAGAATAAATAAATATTAATGGACATTATTACAGAAATTGACCAAGTCCCACAGTAAGCTCAATAAGGCTTGTGTTGAGGGTACTTAGACAACGATAATTATATATAATATATAAATATTTATAAATACTTAAATACATAGAAAACACCCATGACTCAGGAACAAATATCCATGCTCATCACACGAATAAATGCCCTTACCAGGATTTTAACCCGGGACCATCGGCGTCGTAGGCAGGGTCACTACCCACTAGGCCAGACCGATCGTCAAAAATGTTGCTATTTAATAAGATTGTAAACAAACAATATAAGGGGGTTTTTAAATAAAAGAAAAAAAACATATTTTATCTACAATAACATTATACATAATGAATATATACAAGCTTAAATCTAAAATAGGCCCTTGAGGCGGCATTTCCTCGTTATATCGCAATGCTGATACGTTGTGCGAGGAAGCCGCCAGATCTTCGGTCACTAGTTACGTCAGCCAGACGCTTCGCGATTTCTGCAAAAAACTTGTGCGCGCTGGGACCCCATGGGCCTAGAGTTTCAACGCGTTTCAAAATATTTTATATAAGTGTCCTGTAGGAAATGACAAAATCAATGTCGATGTCCTACATAATTGCCATTTCCTGCAGCAATGAAGTTGAATGCAGAGCAACGCTGCTGCAGTGACTATCCGAAAGTAATATTTAATTTAAAAGCTCAAAGTTAATTCTAAAAGGCTAATTAATAAAGTATTATAATAGCTGCTATGACATAGTGCCCTTGATAATAAATCTTAGCTAATTCGCACAATAGGCCCTAATTGTGGGTATTGTCCACTACAATACGGCGCATAATTCTAAAAGCCAGCTGTTTACCTCTTTATATTATGTATGTAGAGAGAAACAATAACAACTTTGGTATGCATATTTCTTTCTGTGATATCTATTTACAAACATATAAAACATATTTATAAAATAAACCAATATACACATCATATTATAAAATAAGCTTAATAACTAAACCGACATAAAATTAGGCTGTCCATCTCAATCCATCACGGCAACGCAGTGAGCGTTATGGGCACCTTTGCGTCAGGTGCAGCCCGGGGCAGGTTATAGTAACTACCATATGTTTAGTTTACGAGTATAATAATTTTTCAGATAAATTTCAATTTTCGAATCATAAGCAGAAAATATAATTAATCGACTATTTATGATGATATTATAACTGTTCTAACACTTGATGATTCTAATGCAGGAGTCATACACCTTTTATCACATATCACATAGTTATCAAGTTTCATGTAACTCGTATTCGACAGTACCTAGGTATATCTGAAACACATTATTTAATTCTGTTGATGTTGGCTTATAACAATTTTTGTTGAAACCCTTTCCCTAGAAGAAATATTAAAAAGTCTTAAGCCAACTTTTAGTCTAATGAAAGACGTCTGCTGATTAAATGAACCAACTGTCTCATTATGTTATATTATTACAGATTTTTAATTAAAACCCGACAGCGCTTTTTAATTCCCTTTAAGCTGCGACAGAATGTTTTTACAACTACATTGTGGGAAAACAAAGTGTGAAAATAAGTCAGTTTAATGAAATTAAATTCTTTGATGTCGTTATAGAGAGAGACACAATGATTGAGCGAGGAACGAACGAAAAATATAAGGGGATAAGACAATTTATCAAATAACCACTAAATGCCTAGGTAATAATGGTGGCTAGTTGGCGCAACATAAGAATTCATATTTGGCAGTTACGGATTCCATGTGACGGAAATGAAGATGCTGAAGTGGATATCAGGCGTCTCTAAGACTGATAATGGTTCGAAACGAACACATCCGTGGTAGCCTCGGGGTGAAAGATTTTACGAGTAATAAAGTCAGCTGAGGTGGTTTGGGCATGTCAAAAGAAGGCCGACTTAATAATTAGGCAACAGAAGCTTTGCCTTACCAGGCCCAAACAGGAGGGGTAAAACAGCGGTGACGCAATGTCATCGTCCGTGGGTTAGAGGGAAACGATGTCCAGGATAGAGTGAAGTGGAAGGAGAAAAGTAGGAAACGCTAGGAGGATGATGATGGTTTGACAGTTATAGATTAACCCTTATATAGTTCATAAATGAAGCACCAAACACACAGATTAGAGCCGCCCTCGTCTGCGCAAAATTTCTAACACTCAAATCTGGGGGCTCAAAGGCCTCAGCTCCACTTTTCTCTTAAGAGGAAATACCAGCAGAGCCTCCTCTCAGATTTGAGAATTTTAGGTAAACATCTCCGTCACTCTGGCGGGGGCAGCTCCTAAAATTAATGTGATAAGGACAACTGTAGTTGCCCGTAAAATCTTGCATAAAAATCTCAGAAGTTGAAGCTTCGTGCGGGACATTTTCTTCCTCCATAACTTAACCAATTGTAATGACATTTTGGGAACAAAATGAGAAAGAAATTGTCTGTGCTAAGCGTCTGTTTACGCCGCATTTATTTGGCCGTTTTTAGTACTATTTACTGACCTAGTTCTTATAAAAACAAGAACGTCAATAAACGCAAAACGTACAGATATAGGTACTGGTGGTATTGAAGTTATATAAAAAATATTCATCTAGGGCCCAAATTCAGAGAGGAAAACGTCGAGAACGTTTGTATGAAAAAATTCCACTAATGTTTCCTCTTAACTGATAGCCTTAGTTTTCATATATTTAAGGGTCAATTCATTATTGTCAAAATAAATTTGTAAGTTACGAAGACTAACAAAAGCAAGAGAAAATGAATTTAATAATAAATATTAAGTAAAAATATATATATATATATATATATTAAGTATGTAGTTGCAAAATAATTGGCTCGATGGATCGTTTGGCTAATTCGAGAACCATTCGGTTGTAGTCATAATGTACTATTATTACCTCATTATTTTTATCTTTCCCATCACGGAATAATGGTGTTCCTGACATTTGGGAGGGAGCCGAAGCCAACACGTAGAGGCCCTTTTGACACCGAGCGGATGCAGCCCTTGCCCGTGTCAGCCCCCTTTATTATTATTATTTTTGCTTGTCACAATCAAATTAAATTCAATACGTTTAGACAGTCCATATACAAAAAACATTACCAATTATATTTTAAAAGTAAAAGCAAGGAACATATCATTAGTATATTTTTGTCTTTAAATCTACGTGCGTGAGGAAAGAGAAATGACATATTCTGAATACCACATAGCCAATTATCTCACATAAATAATGATGGCGGTATAACTAAAACACGCAAAGTAATATAATATAAACTTCTTATCTCGCGTATTCACGGCTATTCACGTATTCCACATCTTGACAGTGTTATTAGTCATAGTGACAAATGACAGCTGTCAACTTTAATTATTACGCGAGGCGACCTTAATCGCCACTTTCTTACTGTACAAGTTATGGAGCCCTGGTATTTTTACTGACGGGATACAAAATATGTGGTATTACAGTTAATATTATCATTTAACATAACATTCACGCCTCTTACCCTGTGACTAAAACATAGGTCAGTGATTTCTACAGGTTAACTTTTACTCAGCTAAATAAAAAAAATAAAAAAAAACATTTATTTCGGACAATATCCATAGGTAATACACAAAACAACAAACAATCAAAATATTTACATATAAATTACAAAAAATAAAATAAAAATATGAATAAGCTAAGCGCCACTTGCACCATCCCACTAACCCGGGGTTAACCGGTTAAACTTCGAGATACCATGGTTGCCAGTATAATTTGACACTGGGTTAGCGGTTTTACCGGTTAACCCCGGGTTAGTGGGATCAACACACACAAAATATACATTCGATGTTACGGACCCGGTTTATAATGCCATGAAACTTGGCATGAACATTTACGTAACATATAGGATGTTTTTTACTAATTTTCGTTGCTTAAAAATTGTATAAAAAGAAAATTGAGCGAGTAGAAGTTTTGTATGTAAAAATCTGGATTAGATATGAAGTTTTTAGTTGAAGAAATGTCACTTTAGACAGCGTTCAGATCCATAGGTATTTAATCCAGATCTAATTCACAACTTGTTATTAAAATCAGAATACTACGCTACTACGCCTGTTAGTCGGGGCTATAACCGATAAAATCGAAGTTAGTCAATTACGGGAATTTTTCTTCGTCACTCTAATTACGTCTCAGTGAGAGTAAAAGAGGAAGACTCCTGTAATTTGCCAATTTGCGAATTTTGGTTTTCGTGGTAGGCCCCCATATAACTGCATTAACTATAAACTTTGTTCTAACGCAAAGGAGGCATAGATTAGATGCAAGAATAGTTCGAAAACCGATTTATTTCGTAAATCACACATTTCTACATGACATGGATCATCGTAGGTACTTTGGGCAACCGGTATGGCGCAATGAAATGTAGGTATCTATACGAAAGCGTTTTGAGCCCTACTAATATTGTCAATGCGAAAGTGACTTCTGTCTGTCTGTTACCACTGAACCGATTTAGATAAAATTTGACATGCAGATAGTTCAAGGCCCGGGAAAGGGGCTACAGTATGAGTTTCTTAAAAAAAGGAGTGTACAGGTTTTTAAAGGGTTGGCTACGTGCATGTAACACCCCCTGTAGTTGTAGGCGTCCAGAAGCTACGGTAACTACTTATGCGTTTGTTTTCCATCGACATGGCATAAAAAAACTTCAAAAATGCGTTACAAAACTTGGATAACGTCTTATCCTGGTTAAAATCGTCGTCAATAAGAGCCCAAAGGTCGATTCATCACAGCAAAGAGACGAAGGAAATTTAAAACCCACTATTCCTCTTAATTGGGTTCTGTCTAGCTCGTGTCTTTTATTTGTCTGGGAAATCTTCCAGAGAGAGAGAGAGAGAAATATAGAACTCTAATGAAAATTTCACGCTTGTATATACTCTTATCAGTCGGTCATACAAATGTTAGAGGCGGAAAGAGAAGAGTCGTGGATTATAACAATACTTAATGACTTCTCTTTCTGGTCAGACTAAAAAAAATATCATTTCTTTGCTTACAGACAAATGATGTAAAAAAATTAACTCTTTTTTTTATATTTGCTAGCTAGACGGATAAAAAATTTTGGAACACCTGGTCTGAGAAGTCATCAGTTTTAATTTTTAAACTACCGCATGAACCTTACAGGTTTATGTAAATTTGATGTCATTTGGACATCACTCGCGCGTGCCTGGCTTGTACTAATTATAGATTGGTACGAACATAATGCGCTGCGATTGTGAAAGTAACATATTAAAAGCAAATAAATAATGTTCAAATTCAGGTTCATAACTATACGAATGTTTATTTACAGCCTGTATTTTTGATACGACCGTATTCTAAGATTAAAATATAGTCCCAAAAAATTAACTTTAACTTTTTTTTTCTTTATTAAATATGTCTGCACGTAATGTATCATTACCAGAGATCGGACAAATTTGCGTCATTCCTCGCAATAATGTGGACATGACTCCAAAATTAATCAAATATGTAATCATTTAATTAATTTCTTACTTGACTTAAATTTTAATTCCTAGTCAATAAATACAAAAGTTTGTTAAAGTATGGATTTATTAAAGAAAATAATCAGTATTTTTTCCAAATTTTCTGCAGTCAGTCTATGTCTTTTTATATCAAAAATATACTTAAGTGCTGAAAAACTCCGCTCGCACTCCACTGATGTTAATGGGGCAAACTTAAGTAGTTTTATAGGAATATTATTATTCCAGTATAATTCAGAGTTTATTTTCTGTTCTTTGTTTAGTTTATCCCGATTTTGAGGTTATCGCCCACAACTTAGAACAGAAATAAACTCTGTATTATACTGGAATAATAATATTCCTATAAAACTACTTAAGTTTGCCCCATTAAATGATTACATATTTGATTAATTTTGGAGTCATGTCCACATTATTGCGAGCAGTGACGCAAATTTGTCCGATCTCTGATCATTACTACAATTTTATTGAAAACGTGACACATACTGACACAACGTCACAACTGTCACAAGTGATGGATATTTACGCAACACATTGCCGCTCAAAAAAAAAAGAAAAGGCTTAATTTTTTTTTAATAAAATCGTTTTATGGCATTGATACCTAAGCTACGCCTCGTATCAATCCTAAGGTAAGGAATCCTAAGGCACGCATTGGAGCGTGCCAATATATTTGAAGCGTCTTTTAATATTACTCGTAATAATGACGAGAGGTACATTTTATTTTACTTTTAATCTTTGAAATAGAATATAAAACTGGGATGTAGTAATCGCGCGTGAATCGATTATGAGGTGTTTTCTATGGGATATAAATTGAAATGGAGTTAAGACCGTAACGTAACGTAACCGTAAATCCAGATATTAAAACGGATTTGAACTGCACTATTCCGGAGAAGCATTATTATAAAGAACATAATATAATTATTTGAGAAATAAAATGCTGTCTCTTTCTAATCCCTTTCGGTCATATAGAGTTGTCAAAATCATTATCTTATCTGTGGTCGTGCACGTATAGGGACGTCAAGTTGTGCCAACCCTAATAATTGCTCGAATCAATGCTGAGCCGAACTGAGCCGGGAAAAGTTGAAAGGAGGAGTGTCGCCCCACAAAACCACGATTTCTGGGATTTTCACGCAGGATTTTTCACCTGAGCTGCAGTTGTTCTTATCGCACTATTTTAGGAGTCACCCCCGTCAGTACGAAGGAGATATTTAACTAAAATTATTAAATCTTAGAAGGGGCTCAGCTGGTGTTTCCTCTTAAGCCTGGTTCATTAGGTACCTACTTTAGATGATGTCAAAAATCACACTTATAAGATATTATGAACGTTTTAAACTTTTTTGTTTACAATAATATTGTACAGGGCCCTTATTCGACATGCTAAAAGTGACGTTTCGTGTTGATTTCCATTTGATGTGAGAAATATTGTGACTTGTCGAATTGCTATTATCGCCACCTGTCAGTGAACAATATCCACACTAGAGGCGGGGCGTTGTACCGGAATAGTTTTTGGAACAGGTTATTTGTAATAGACTACTTTTAGCTTGTCGAGTATTTAAGAGTACGGACTTTGATTTCTGAAATGAAACAAATATGAAACTTTTATCACCTCGTACCTCCATTCTTACCGTTACTTTAGGTAAAATAAAATTTTGTTAACAGATGCTCGTCTGGGTGTCTGTTGTATCTAAAAATAATGTAATAATATATAACAAAAATATGACAATAGATTCATAGCCTTCACTCAAAACGTCACCATATTTCCGACCCTTACCGAAATAATAAGTCGATATTTGTATAAATAATCCTTATTTGTAAGACGCCTAAGCACGGCAAATACGTAAACTGCCTATTGGGGGTCATACTCGTAAAACTGGTATTTTAGACGTACTTTTGGTACGAGTAACAGAGACGTACTTTTGGTACGCAGTCCCAGCTCTAGTCAGGATTCTAGTTGTCAAATATAAGCGTGTCGAATACGTATTAGTTAACTGTCAAATGAAATTAGATCAACGGTAGACTTTTTTGTCGATGGGTATGGCTGCCATGTTTGGATTTATGACATTTAAAAGGGGATCCTAAGGCAGAGAGTAGTTTTACCTGTACGATTTTGATTCTTCTACTGGACGCAAGATGGAGTTAGCTGCCAAATTCCGATCAGGCTGACGCAACTAGGAAGAAAAAGTTTTGTATGGAATTTGTTTCGCAAATCATTGCCAACGAAGAAAAAGAAAACGTCAGTGCTATTTATTCTGTTAAGTTTACATCAAGTCTACTGTCAGCCTAATTGCTTTGTTTGTTTTGAAGGCTTCAATGTTTTGTTCGGGTATTTCGTGTAATTTCTTTATTATTTAGTGCAAAAATCGAAAATAGTCAACCGTGATCAGAGTAAAGAGCGAGTTTGTTACAATGCCAGCGAGAAAACGGTTTACTAAGTGTGAAATATGTGGCAAGCGAGCCACTCGAGAAAATCACGAAAAAAGGGATTTTATGGCGAAATTTCCCTTGGATGAAGACTGGTAAGTATTGCTTTAGATACTTTTGACCTTATTTTGGGTCAGCAGGCTATAAACACATTGAAAATTAGATATTTTACATTATTTTTCGTTGTGAACTAGGGATGTACTATAACTATCGATAACTGTAGTTTTATTTGTATATCAGTGTAAATAATTAAATTAAATATGTGAAATTTCCTTAGAACTAGCATGCAATATGACCCTAATTAATTCGTCGAAGATTAATAATGCATAAATTATCTATTACTTATGCATTAATTGTCATTAGTTAACATATTTTTTTTAGCTAGTGATTATTTAATATATTAACCTAAAATGTAAGAAAATTAATCTTTGTTTTTATGATAAATAAGGAAATATTATAGGACATTATTACACAAACTGACTTAGTACTAAAGTATGAATGGCATGTGTTGTGGGTACTTAGACAACGATATATATATATATATACCCACAACACATGCCATTCATACTTTAGTACTAAGTCAGTTTGTGCAATAATGTATATATATATATGTACATAGACCTAATTTATAAGTATTTATAAATACATAGAAAATACCCATGTCTCAGGAACAAATATTCATGCTCATCACACTAATAAATGCCCGTTCCAGGATTTGAACCTGGGACCATCGGCTTCATAGGCAGGGTCGCTGCCAACAAGGCCAGACTCGTTCTCATGATTAACAGACATATAAATACATAAAAAGTTAAAGCATTGATAAAGGGTTGTTGATAACTGGATGCCGAAAAACATGATTTATAGATGCATATTAGCGCGAAATAATCAGTTGATCATCTCATTAGCAAACACATGGAATATAAACTGTAGATAAAGTCATGTTTTTCCAAGGCTGTATGTTTTCAGATGCAGGCAGAGGGCCAAATTTGTTGGAAACGAAGACCTGATACATCTTCCCATAGAAAAGTTACATTTATTCAAACATGTATGTGCACATCATTATGAATATCAAGCATTTAATAAAATAAAAAAACACGACTTAAACACTGTATTTAAATAATTCGGGTCCACATTAAGCCCGACCAGATAGTAGTCCAATTAAGAACTATCCACTATATAACATACAACTTAAATGTGGACTCGATGCTAACCTGATTTCGAGTACAAAATTTGTAGACAGGAGCCTATGTTTCAACCCTCCCCATTTTATCGATATCGATAAGAATCGTAAGCGTCTAGCGTACTACACTATTGAAATCGCTTATGTTGGTACTATGGTTCATTGACAGTTCTTTGTCGTACATTTTGGTAATGATTTGCGAAACAAACTGATTCCACTCGCTAGTATGGAAGTCCCGTCTCTTAAAACGTAGTGATTATATGCTCTTTGACAATGACATGCAGTTGCGTCGATGTAGATCTATCATAAAAACGTACATGTGACGCATGTGACAATTGTCCAGGATGAAAGAAATATCTTGACAATTCACATAAAGCAATACAATACCACAAAATGTCAACAAGAAAACAGATTTATTATAAAAATACAAATTATATACAAAGCTTCATTTTAAAACCAATGGTCGTGGGTTCTAACCCCGGCTCTTAACAATGTGCATCTTGTAACATGTACCGATTGCTTTTCAGTAAAGTAAAATATATTATCATGAGGAAGATGGAGTAGCCCCAATAAGGTATATTTTCCCTCTGGGTTAGAAGGTCAGATAGTAGTGAGACAGGGAGATATAGTGAAGAATGCGGAAAAACAAGCATTTATTGTGTTGTTAGGCTAGTTCTTTTTTTCAAAATTTGAAAACGAACGCAACAGCATGCTCAAAGCTCCCTGTGAGTCAGAATCTGTTAAATTCAGGCTTAAGACGAAACAGGAGCTGAGCCCGTACACAAATTTGAGATTTTTAGGTAAAAGGTAAAAAATATCGCCGTCGCGCTGACGAGTGTGGCACCCCGTACCTAGCTAGAGACTATCCCTTGTGTGTGTACCAACAAACCAAATTTTAGACAAATATGATACGTCTTCTTCTTCTTTGTCGTTGTACTCTTTGCATAGCGTCGTGGTCAACTGCTGATATCAGGCGCAGATGTTGCTTGCCGTACGATTTCTCGCCATTTTTCGCGGTTGGGGGCCATTCTGGCAAATGCGTTCAGGGGACCCTTCATGGCAGATTTGATTTGGTCAGTCCATCGCATAGGTGGCCTTTTGCGCGGTCTTTTTCCGTTTGCTCTACCCTGCACCACTAGACGCTCTATGGAGTCGTTGTTCCTCCTCGAGACGTGACCGAAAAAACTGAGTATGCGGGTCTTTACGAGAGTCGAAAGGCGCTGCTTGATACGGAGTTCTTTAAGGATGGAGACATTAGTCCGAAACTCGGTCCAGGATATCCCCAGCATTTTCCTCCAGTACCATTTTTCTAGGGCGTCTATCGTCTTCTACTCTGTCTTTCGGATAGTCCAGGTCTCCGCAGCGTATAAGAATATAGGAAAAACGAGGGCCCGTACAAGCCGAACCTTCGTGGTGTTTGTGACGTTTCGGTGATACGTAGCCTATATGTAAAAACTAGCCAAGACAAATCCTTTATAATTTCAGGATTTTCTACACAGCACAGAACATGGCACCCATATAGATCTCAATTCCGTTGTCGGCGAGTCAAGAACGACACATATTCTTAATATTGAACTTAATTGGCTCTCATTTCACATTTATGTTTTAAATTAATTATAGGCATAGACATACCATATCCTATTGTAAGTACAAAGTTTCAGAGCAATCTAGCAAGTCATTTTAAAATGAGAGCATAACTACATTTGTATGGAGAACCGAATTTGCTGCGGACGCACAATGTAGCATAATCGGATTAGGACCAACCTCGAAATCTCTGTAACAGTCATGCAATTTATTATGTATATAAATTAAAGGCCCCTTTTTCATGCCCAAACCCTACTTTTACTTGTTCTATTAAAGAAAAATCAATACAGCCGCCTTGAGAGGACTCCGAATATTAAATCATATTTTTTCTTCTAGCGCCTAAACTATTGAGCAGAGTACAGTAAAACAGACATCAGTAGATCCACAGTTAGTATACAAGTGCTATGCAATACAAAGTTACTAAAATTAACGGAAGAAAAAAGTTTAGGGCTAAATAATACGTCATTTAAAAAATCCGTCCAGTATCCTAAGCTACAGGGTGTCCTGAATCCTCAGTACTTATACCCATAACCCTACTTTCTGGTTAAGTTGCAGTCAAGTAAAATATTGATATTGGGGTAGATTATGTACAAATGTATAGTTAAAAGTGGAATTTTTATTCTTCCAAGTTTCCTATTAAGAGAATATCCCATGAAAGGGTATAAGGGCTAAATCTGGGTTTTGCAAGTATTTTTTAAAGCAAGATCATTTTTTTTCGCAAAGATGTCTAAAACTATTTTGTGTAGAATTTTATAAGCTTGAATGTTGGCTTACACGATTATTGAATAAAGAACGTAGATTTAGAGTAAAACGCGAATTTCTCCTGGATGGTCCACATTTTCCAAGATGGCTGCGGTTCCTCGAGGTCCCCAAATGTCAAATGGTGTGGGCATGAAAAAGGGGCCTTTAAGGGGCGTATATACATACCAAATTTCATGACTGTTCAGACATTTCGAGTTTGGTCCTAATCCGACTGTGCTAATGCCACTATGTACGTAAACTGTAACTGTACTGCGGACTCAACCTTCACGTTATATTTTTTTAAGTATTAACGTTGACATAGTAACGAAAATAATAAACACGTCAATTGAAGTAAACAATATTATTATATGCAAGAAAATTTTGCAAAATAGGTACATTAATGATTAATATGTAAAACACCATTAATTATTGAATTAAAATTATGATTTTGTGTTAAAAAATATGAGGGCTACATATTAAAAATGATTATCATGGAAACAGTAAATATACACAGGTGAACAAAGTTATAGTAAAATAGGTGCATAATTTCAGAGCTTGCCTGGCCCACCTGTACCACCTACCATGACCACGGCCGTCTCCTACTATTTTTTTTTTCTAATACCTATGGCCTTACTAGCGAATAGTATACCATGTTCTTGATCCAGAATTTAAACCCTTAACTACATATTTGTGGCACTTGGGGTTGAATTTGAAACTCTAGGGCACTAGCGTGGCTCTATGAGAGCGCCTTATATAGGCTTCTGGTGACCAGAGGATCAGCATTGTTAACCAGCGCGGAAATGCACCCAGCCTTCTGGGCACCCTACCGAGCGAGCAGAATATAGGTCAAATATTTTATGTATACGTTTTTGACTTAAGTGTTTTTATCATGATTTATATTTAAACTTACAGATGTCGAACTACCAGCAAAGTTTTTGAAGAGGTGTAGTTTTTATATTTCCTGGTACCAAACTGATACAGGAAATTGGAACATCAGTAAATAATCTACACCGAAGACAATGAAATATAGTCACATAATACTTTAATGTTTTATTTTATTAAAGAAATCGGTAAAAAAATGTGTTAACTGAAAAAGATAAATTTTATTTTATTTGTAGTTGAATAACAAAATATGTATTTAATCTCCTTTTAACATAGGAATTCTCTTTGTGTAGGTACATATAAATAATAGGTACTTAGGTCTTGGTAAGTAATATAGACAGTACAGTAGGTCTTATCTTAATAATTTGAGATCTCATACATGCGTTCCGATATATCTGATGGCGACTGTACATACAATGGGGTCGCGTATACGAGTACAAAGAGCATTAAAATAGTTGTTGATAGACCAAGTGAGCGAGCTACTATGGTACCTATCTTTATATCAATTTTATGCATTATGTAATAGCGCAATACAGAATTTTTTTTTGACAAATGTAGTATTATTTTTATAGTAATAAAGGTTATTCATGAACCATCTCGTAATTTAAAAAAAAACGGACTTTATCTCTAAATCATATGCCTTATATTTACAGATGTGTTAGGTTACAACTTGGTTCGTGAACGTGGTTTAGAAGCAACTTGAGACTGGGTGCGGAGTAAATTGCATCAATTTTTTTTACAATTTTGAGCGTTTATAGGAGAATATGTGGAGCGAGCATTATTCGACGTGTAGGTGTGGGTTCAACAAAAAGATCGCATGTCAATAGTTCTTTATTGTCGTTAAAATTCAATTAATAATCGCCTTTATCGACCATCAACTGTGTGGTCACTTTTTAATTGATTGACGTTGTCAGGTACAGTTTCACTACTCGCCGCCGCATTGTTCATAGCGCATTACTTATCCTATCGAATACAAGATGTCGCTGATTCCTGTAAACTTATGTTTTAAAAAAAAAGACGCTTTTCTCTATGACATATATTGTAGGAAAGGAAGGGTATTCCCTGTCGTACGTCAAAAAATCCAAGATGGTGCCCAAGCCCATGGACAAAAAAGTCTAGCAATAAAATCAACACTTGTCAAAATTTGACATTAGCAATCCACAGTCAGGTGACAATCAAATCAAACCGAACCACTTCGAGTTCAGAGCCATTTCAAACTATATAGTAGTAATAAACAAAGTTGATTTTTGTTTGATTATTTTTTCTATGAATGAGTTTTGATTGTTCCAAATGATAATATCCACAGTTGATAGAATCAACACTTGATACAATCAACATGCGATAGAATCAAGTGTTGATTTGATGTGGACGCGAAATTTGACAGTTGTGCATCTCGAATAAGGCCCCAGTTTTTGTAGATCACTAATTTAAACCTTTACGATTTTTTATACATTTTTTTTTTCGAAAAACTGTACAGTCACGTCTGAAAATATCAAAACGGAATAAGTGCATAAATATGTATACACTACCTTAACATATGAGCAATAAGATCGTGTATACATATTTTTGGTACTTTGTCCGTATATATATTTTCTGACGAGGCCGTACTTACCGACCACGAAACGTGTTAGGTAATTAATATTATTTTGTAGGTTTCCAGTCTCCAATCACAAACAATTTTTGAGATTCTACCCCTGGAAAATTAAAATGAGCTTGAAAATTTTTAGCTAGGTTCATCTAATAATCTTATCGATTTAACGAGCAATTCTTGTATATATATTTTATATATTTTGGGGATCTTGGAAAAAGCTCTAATGATTTCGGTGTAATTTGCTATATAGGGGTTTTCGGGGGCGAAAAATCGATCTAGCTAGGTATGTCTTATTACTGGCAAAACGCGCATTTTTTAGTTTTTATATGTTTCCCAAGCAAAGTTCGGTCTCCCAGACATTATGCCTAATGGGTAGCAAGTAGAATGATATGTAAAGTCCTTTGCATTCCTTTCAACATATTTTTTTCAAAGTTCCACAATATTTCACCATAATATGATTAAATTGAATGCTGACACATAATCGCACCAAACGTAAAGTAATTGCTAATCCACGCAATATTGCGACAGTGATAAATGTCATGTGATATTAGTTAAATGTCTACCTCCAAATCACTTATTAGATAGCATGGGCCCAGTGCTCAAGACTTATTTGACAGGATATTGCATGTGCTCAGAAAGTATTTCTTTATCGATCTACCTTCGTCTGCGATGAATGATGATGATTAATAAAAACTCTCCGATGTTTATCCTTGGGTTTCAATCTCCAAATTTCATTTAGGTATATCGGTTCGGTTTCATCTAGGTTGATGTATATAAATACAAGGTGCCCGCGAGACAACGGAAAAAATTAAACCACGTATTCCTGAGGTCATAAAAGGAAAAAAGCTTATACAATTGTTTTTTACTTTTTGTATATTTTTTAAATAAGTAATGAAAAATTTATGGATTAATATGAATTGGCAAATTTTCTTTCGTAAAAACTAGTCTATTCGAAGTGTTTAATAAGGACGTATAGACTAGGTCCACAACACAGTGAAAAAATTTTTTTTAATTGGTAAAGATCCACAGTATATTCCACTGTTAAAATCTTTCCATTTCCTCGCGGGCACTCCCCGCCATGTCTAACGAAGGCGACTCCTGCCACTGTTTTTAATCGGGAACATGGAACACTCTACTCTAATGTGACTTGGGAATCCAAACTTAGTTTTGAAAATGCGATTACATGGTGCGCAATGAAGCTGGCCGGCTAGGGTAGGTATAGGTACCTATACGAGGACTTCGGTCGCGTCCTACGAAGATGACGCTTAGGATCCAGGGCTATAACCGCGAAAATCGAAGTTTGTCAATTGCGGGCATTTTTCTCTTTCACTCTAATTACGTCTTAGTGGGTGTAAAAGGGAAAGATCACTGTAATTTTCAAATTTCAGTTTTCGCGGCAGGCCCCCAGGTCTTTCAAGCGTAGCTACTCGTATTGTTCTACTCTTTTATGAACAGTTGCGTGCCATTCCGTTCTAAGCATCGCAATTTCCTCCTTGGAATCACGTGGCAGTGGTAGTGAAGAAGTAGCAGACAGACAGACAGAGTTACTTTCGTTTTATTATAGTAGGGATAAATACAGAGTGAAATACTTAAGTAATTCTAGCAATTTAAAACGGGATTAAAGATGACGTCCAGATATCAACTGCAGCTGCATTTTTGTTTGCGGTGTCGTTATGCGTCGTCGGTGCATCTGTCAATTTCCTCGATAAAATGAGTGACAGAATGAATGTCATAATCGCGGCAGTCATGCGGTGGCGAAAAGGATTTACAATATTTAAATTGTCATGCTTGTAATTAAAATAAAAATGTATGCTTTCACCATAATGTTATTAATTTTAAGGAGCGCTGGTGGCCTAGCGGTAAGAGCGTGCGACTTGCAATCCGGAGGTCGCGGGTTCAAACCCCGGCTCGTACCAATGAGTTTTTCGGAACTTATGTACGAAATATCATTTGATATTTACCAGCCGCTTTTCGGTGAAGGAAACATCGTGAGGAAACCGGACTAATCCCAACAAGGCCTAGTTTACCCTCTGGGTTGGAAGGGCAGATGGCAGTCGCTTTCGTAAAAATTAGTGCCTACGCCAAATCTTGGGATTAGTTGTCAAGCGGACCCCAGGCTCCCATGAGCCGTGGCAAAATGCCGGGACAACGCGAGGAAGAAGATTTTTAGAAAATAATGTATTTTTTTCTAAGTTTTAGCGAGTTTTTAATGTTCCGTACAAAACTTTGTTCACGTCTTGCAAATCGGTTATTTTTACTTATTACACTTATTATTTTTATCTCCTTGGATTTTACGAGCCTATAAATCTCGGCCTATAAATAGGCTTGCGTGGGGATATTGATCTAACACGTAGAGGCCACTTGAAGAGCTTTAATGTCATGTAGAACGCCTGCTGGAACCCGTTCACAGGCGTAATAGCTACCCATGAATCGGTCGCAGCCGGCATTCAGACTATGTACAAGTTATTTTTATTAAGGAAGAAAACTGATGTATGGATTCAGCGCTCTAAGCTTATTTATTTCTCTATGACTGTACACAACCGCAATTCTTCTAAATACTTCAAGGGTATCCATTATTACGTAAATAAAAACAAAAGGAAAACTTTCCCCGGCCTACAGTTTAGGACAATTGAAGGCAATGTCTTTATAATTCAACAATTCTTGGCTAAACATTTCTTTGCGGCCAACTTTCTCGCAAACAAAGGAATGACGATTTCCTGAGAGATTTTCGTTTATTTGTACAACTTTATTTGGTAGCATTTGTTTTGAATCACGAACTTATTAGGGTTCTGCCCGAGTTTATGATAAGACCCTTAGCGCCACTTGTACCATCCCGCATACCCGGGGTTAACTGGTTAAACCTGGGGTTACCGTTACCATGGTTCCAGTATGATTTGACACTGGGTTAACGGTTTCACCGCTTATCCCCGGGTTAGTGGGATGGTGCAAGTGGCGCTAAGTCTTGTGTAGAGCAAGGCGTAACTTGCAAGAACTTGCAAGCAATTTACGTTACATCGCCGGCTACTTAGGTAAACTGCATTCAAAAGTTTGATCAGATACCGCATTGTAATGAAAATTGCATGCAAGTTCTTGCTAGTCTAAACCTCGCTTAAGAAACAAAATACCCGAACGTAATAATAATATTCATCAATATTATATTTAAAATATGTATGTGTATGTATATGTATGTATGTTTGAATTTATGTG
Organism: Cydia pomonella; assembly: GCF_033807575.1. NCBI lineage: Eukaryota > Metazoa > Arthropoda > Insecta > Lepidoptera > Tortricidae > Cydia > Cydia pomonella. Next base: position 17,140,951 of record NC_084712.1, read on the forward strand.
ATATATATGTAGTTTATAATTCATTGACTTGTTTATTCTCTCTCTGCACCAATTGTAAGTGTCTCTGTTTGGCGCTATGGTTGACTGGTAGAGAATGCCATTTGGCATTAAGTCCGCCATTTGTACATTGTTGTATTTATTTTGTGCAACAATGTTTAAATAAATAAATAATAATTCTTGCTAAATATTCACAAGAATGTAGCCGCTTCCATACAATCGAAGTTAACCTCATTTTAAAACGATATGCCGAAATAACATGAAACTTGGCATGAATGTTAAAGTATTATAGTTCGTGTCATCCACGATGACGCGCAGATTTGTCAAATTTAACCTTTAATAACATGATATTACGAGTCAAGGCGTGCGTCATCGTGAATGACACGATTTACTGTTTACGCGCATTATGTTTGTGTTTTTTTTATATCTTTCAATGAATTTTTTTTATCCTATTTTTTTATTAAAAAAATTAGAACCCTTCTCCTAAAAAACTACACCTCCCATTCCCACAGAGTGTACAAACAGCGTTAAATCGTCTTTGTTTTCTCAATAATTGTCTGTTAAATGTACAGTAATAAAACGAATGGTAGCCACGCTTAGTTGCTCAACATTCATCGCAGCGCAGACCGAGAGCTAGGACCGCAAAATGGTATATTAATAAGGTAATGGGAGCAACAAAATAGACATTTAGTTTGCTATAGTATTAAGGTACTGTTCGGATTCAGAATACACTAGCATTACTGCAGCGCGACATTACCATAGTGTATTCTACCTCGAATATCAACAATCCGCATACTGCAGGAGACGTCAATTGACATTGCTGCCGACTGCATTATTGCTGCAAACGTCAGAAATCGGGGCAGCAACATTGATTTTGACATTTACAGTAGCAATACTAGCAATGCAGTCGTCAGCACTAATGTCGTGCTGCAATACCGCACCAATAATGCTGGTGCAGTCTGAATCTGAATGGTAACTTATATAGATCTGGGCGTCTGGCAGTTGTATGAACTACATAAAAAAAAATCACTTATCAAATATTTAATAAAAATAATTTGATTTGTTCCCCAGTTGCCCCCGTTGTCGTCGAGTTGCTCATTCTAAAATACAATACAATGCTCTTGTTGCTCGCTTTATTTTTTATCAAAGATAATGATTGAGTAAGATGTGTACAATCTGAGACAATTTTGTGCTTCGAATTTGACAGGTAATCGAGATTGCGCTGTGCAGCTCCATACATTTTGCGGTAACTCTGATTGTCAAAAGTTGACGTTTGATAATTCAGTGAGCGTAAATCATATGGCGCAATACAGCGCCATTTGTTTTGAAAGTCAAACTAAGGGCTAATGGGTACGTTTTTTTCTTAGACTTTCCCCTCTATCACAAATAATTATCTTTGTCATTATCATACTCGTAGCATTTTTCGGGACAAGCTCTTAGTCTACCGCCCAAGGCGCGTAATAGGACCCATTGTGCTAACAATGATTTATTATTAATTAAAATCACTGGGACTCGGAGTAATTTGTTGATTTAGGAAAGGGGTTTCGATAACATTGATTTACGGTGAAATTGGTATTTTGGAGGTCGATTACTTATAATTCTGTTTAATATTGGAAATTAGCCTTGTAAAGTATTTTTAGACTTTTATTAAACTTCCTATTTGTCGTCCTTAATATCGTTGAGCCGATACAGTGGAGGTAGACCTCCGTCAGCTCGTGGCGTGAATTCGCTCAGGATCGAGCAAAATGGCGGACTGTTGTGTTGGAGGCCAAGACTCATTTTGTATCATCGCGCCAGCCAAGTAAGTAAGTAGTACCTTTATTAAACATATTTTTAAAATCTATTGTGTAACTAACAGTAATATGAATATTTCCTTACTAACAGTCTGTGAATTCCTCCGGGTAGACGGCGTTAATATGACCCCCTCCCTATCATCCTTCCTTAGTACCTCCCATTTTACCACTTAGGTAATTATTTCTGTCTTATTTCGTATTCCATGAGGACGTTCAATCCGACACTCATTTTATCAAGGAAATTGACAGTGACTTGTAACGGTAATGTCACCTGTAGTCGCTATCGGTCACAGATATACTTTTACCCCCTTTACAGTTCGTGTCATCCACGATGACGCGCAGATTTCGCAAATCTAACCTTTAATAACATGACATTACGAGTTAAGGCATGCGTCTTCGTGAATGACACGATCTATATTCATAAATCTTTACTAACTAGAATTTGTTAATTTATGTTTTATCCCTTTCTTACAAATACATAAGTCAAAATTAAAGGTTACGACGAAGGATTTATAGCTAATTGAGACTTGTTGCGCGTTAATGAACAATTCTAACTAACTATTTTGGCCTCCAAAATGAGAGCGTGCCACCTGTCCCAATCCTGCGCAACTTCCTGCCAGTTACTGACGCGAAGCTGAAGTAGATCCGCCGCTACACTGTCTACCCAGCGATACCTGGGCCGACCCACCGGACGGCTACCAGTCGGTCGTCCCAAGAACGCCCTCTTGACAGCCCGATCCTCTCCCATTCTGAATAGATGACCGAACCAGCGAAGTCTGTGGGCTTTCGTTTCGTCGATGATATTAGGCTCGGCCAATAACTCTTCGATCTCGGCATTTTTCCATATTTTCCAGGTGAACGTTTCCTGAACAATGAACAAATTCTCCAAATGAATAATTCTATTAGTTGTAAAACATAGGCCTGTACCCCTAGTGTAAATTAATGTGGCGTAACGTGACGTCGTGTTTGCGTTATATCTCATTTTGTATGGGATTTTGAGTTTCCAAATCCCATACTAAATGAGACTTAACGCAAACGCGTACGTCACGTTTCGAAATCGAATAAATTTACACTAGGGGCTCTGTACGAACTCCTGTTACTATTATGTCGCTGTTTCAATTGTCAATCATAGCCAGGATTGACATATGTCCCGTAAATACGGGGCGGTCAGCATATTTAAGTACCGTATTTATTCCCGTCCCGTTATGTCCCCGTATATCCATATAGCTGAAGAATACCTATATAAATGGTTACAATCATCTGTTTAACCACCTTGTTTCCTTACCTATGTGCGTTAAAGCTATGTGAATACGTATTTGCACCTAATCATAGCCAACATAACCAACAAACAATCATTCATAATATCAATCATCGGCATGGAACAATCATTAATTAACAAGAAAATAAAAACATAAATCTATCATGTTCACGCGTCCCTCACCATCACCTCCTTTTGCGTCGTCGGTAAAAAGTGTTAACACCACACTGACCATGTAGGATGTTTTACATAATTAGCTCACTTTCGTAAGCTCGTATCTCATGCACTCTTGCCATTGTAAAAGTAATCTTATTAAAAGGATGTAAAGTTCATATTGGTGTCAAGTGAAGAGGACTGTTCAAACTAAGTTACACTGATCATGTTCGTGGTTTTACATATCGATAAGTTACTATCGAAAGTTCGCATCTTATTGAAGTTTGTTATTAAATAAGTAACTTTACATCGAACAAATAAGATTTATATTCGCAGTATTTTTGAAGAAGTAGATCGGAATTTTAAAAGTGAGTGTTATATTTGTATGCAAGTTATTCGTAAAGCACCGATGCATCAAATGCAAATGTGTTTCATTATTTTATAACGCTAATTTAAGACGCTTAATACCTCCGTGTTATGTTAATTTTTATATCCTTATAGACTGTTAATTATTAACGTGTTTTATGAAACAAAAGAAACCGGCATTATCATAAACATGACCTAGTAATATGTAGTTTTGTGACTGCTACATAATTAATGGCATTGAAATACGAACATCATACAATTTTAATTGTAATGCTTAGTTATGTAAGTTACATACACTGCTTTATCTACACACATACTTATTATAAGCCCGCTCGGTAAGCAATATTCTGTCGCAGGTTTCGCGTGGCGAGCCATATCTTTTGTTTTTTTTCTAATTCCCCAGCTTTATGCGCACTCTCTTAAGAGGCCTCTCCCGGTTAATTACCTACACCTGCAACCAGGGGCTTGTTTCTCGAACTGGGCCCATTTCTCGAACCATATTAGTCAAATATTATTATTAGTGTGTTGTCATGGAAACCCATACAGTCTTACCAGTTCCTTGACAGTCTGGACTAATAATATTAGTCTAATACCGTTCGAGAAATGGGCCCCTGTATTTGACTAATACAAGGTGCCCGTGAGCATTGCGAGACATTTTAACTAAGTATCCTGGTCATATTTAGAAACTAAAATGTCATATAAAATTTTCTGGATTAGGCCTAGTTTCAGAGATAATTAAATGTTTTTCGAAATCATTCTTTCGCCATAAGTCGGTACAAAACACTTTTTTGACTGCGGTATTGCCACTTTGAGGTCTAGTCTGGCTGGATATACCTATTGATTGACATCGAAAAATTTAAAAAAATGTATTCGAAAGGCTAAATAAAAAAAAAGCATTTTAGTTAAATGTAATGTGTTTATCAATAAAAATTACGTTTTATGTACAGGAGTGTTCAAAAAAAGAGGGAAATTTTTTTTTTTTGTCGAATTTCACAAAAACTCATATAAATTTTTTTGCTTCTGTTGCCATCAGGAATGCACCGTTAAAATCTCTCGCAATGCTCACGGGCAACTTGTATAATTAGTAGGTACCTGAACTGTCAGATCATATGGGTTATGAGTCTAATATAAATGAGCCCCTGGGGCCCATTTCTCGAACGGTATGGGCATACACGGCACTCGAGGATGCATTTTGCGGGCACTTCAGTTAGTAACATTTGCAAATAAATAAATAAAAAATCGAGTTATCAGAGAAAGGAGTTGTATTTGGGTGAATCAACTTTTTTTGTTTTGTTATCCTGTCCCGTTGTCCAAGGGACAACAGTGGCACAGTTTGTTTGAAGAGACGTTGTATGCCGTTCTATTAACATGCTTAGTAGGGGGCCCATTATGGACATTGGTTATAAAGACCACAAAAACGCAAGTTTGATACATTTAAGTACCATAAAATCAGTATTTCAATGAACTTTTGTCCCCTGGACAACTAATCGTAACCATGGCAACGAGTGACGCTAAAAAGTTGATTCTCCCATTTGTACTTAATATTTGTAACCTGGTAGGTAATCATAATGACGCATGATTTTAATTTTTTATATCTTTCGCGTCGAGTGATGGTCCCTATGATAGTAATTTTTAAATGGAGTAGTTGTCACGTAAATTTACGTATTCTTTTCGTAATTTACTTGGCATGTAATTTTCAGGAAATAAAAATACGGTAAAAACATATTTCCTATCCTTTTAAAACCTAACCAAAAAATATTTGTAGTAACTGTAATAGGAATCATCATTCGTCATTATGCGTCATTATGATTAAATACCAGCATACAAATACTAAGTAAAAATACCTTATTCTAACAACTTGAAAATTTATTGATTTATTTGCAAACGTCAACTGACGTGGCCTGCCGTGACGTGGCGTGAAATGCCTCCTCGAGTGCGGTGTATGGGTATGAGTCTAATATTATTACTGTGTTGCCATGGTAACCCATACGACTTGACAGTTCGTGGACTAATATTATTAGTCTAATACCGTTTGAGAAATGGTCCCCAACTTTACCGAACGCACAGTCTTTTATCTCAGTTAAGTCTACTGAAATAGCATAGGAACTGGCTACTTACTCGTATACTTACATTCAGTGGATCAATAATAGTGGAATTTATCTTTCGCCTCTAACTCGTATAAATATAAATATCGCAGACCGTCTCCTATGACGGCTGCGATACCGTGACTTCTATTTGAATGACCCGAAAAGCTGCTTTAATTGATTAGTTACTGGTTGATTCTGATGACAGCCCGAAAAGGGCTGGCATCCTGAGAGGAACCGGCAGTCAGATTGGAATTGGAAAGTGTCGCAGTCAACCTCACTACGTTCTTCTAGTTTACACAACACTGAATAGGTTAAGTTAACTGAAATAGCATAGGAACTGGCTACTCAAACTTACAACAGCTATCGATACAAATCGGTCGGCGCGGCGCATCGATTACATACTCGTGATACTCGTCATAGACTACAGTGTATAGAATCCGCGTTATGACGTTTTTCATACCATATCACCATTTTATGTATACAGGTTGGAACAAAAATAGTGGGGATCCGTTTAAGGGCATTCGGTTTCGTATTCAGATTAGAAAAAAAGTCAAACACAACGCGAGGATTTTTTTTCGATGGGGCAGGTTGTCCAAGTCCGCCAACCCGCCGTATAAAGTTCAAAATTTTTACGCGTCAAAAATATTTCTTCTACTTTTTTACGATACTGAATATGCTCTTAAACGGATCCCCACTATTTTTCTTACAACTTGTATAGGGTCTCCTTTACGTGTAGGTGTCTATGTAAAATAGTACACGCGAGCCGTGATACCTGTTATTCATCAACATTTTATTCTCTAAAGTCACGTTTAGGTACCCCTTAAATTCAAAATTTGACTCTATGACAAACAGGTGCTTCGAATACCAAACAGCCTTCCTGGTCTCCGTTGGATAGAACTGAAGAAATCGTTCAAGATTGTGACATGTGAAAAACTCTGCTACTTACACCATACCTAACTGTAAACTGAAATACTCATAGCACAGAAACTGGCCACCTACTCAAACTTACAACCGCTGTCTATCGATATCGATACAAATCAGTCGGCATCGGTTACATGATGGTCATAGACTACTTCCCACAGACGCCGCTTCATAATGCTTATAAGCGCTCCTTTACGTGTACCTCTTGGCTTTAGTCCCTACCTTACTCTTTACCTTTACTCTTACATAAAACAGTACGTTGCGAGCCGTGATACCCAGGTGGTTTCACCTACCTATATTTATTTATTTAAACATTATTGCACAATACATGAAAGTACAAATGGCGGTTTTAATGCCAGAAGGCATTCTCTACCGGTCAACCCCATGGTTGCCATGTCTTTCGAGCCCATGCTCTTTAAAATTGAGTTGATGCAGGGTCAAACAGAATAATATTAAAAATAATCTAATACGAAACCATATAATACGATATATAAGTAAATATTATATACAAAAGCAATAATAAATGTACATTATAAATGTATTACAAATCCATTGTCAAACATCATAAGGCCGATAATTGAACCTTGTCAAACAGATACTTGCAAAAGTAAATTTGTTAAAGGATTCGAAGTAATAAAAATATTCCTAAAAAATATTTCGCTACGTATTTTGGGATTATCCTTTGTATGCTTCATCTAGTATGAGGTGATCTGTGATATTCACATAAGAAGCGCGGAAACAAACGAATGGTTATTTTTTCCGACTCCATTTCGCTAAGACTGGGAAGTGAAATGTGTGTTACGAGTTACGATGGCGAAGAAAATCGAATGAGTCTTTTGTATACTAATTTTATCGACGTGTATGACATATGTATGGAAAGAATTAACAGAAGGAAAGAAGACGCGGAAGGATCTAGAATATGACATGTTACTATGACACATGTAATAATCGCCTGTTACTTATCTTCTTTTTTTGTGTCTTTCCTATAGAATATCCGGACTCGATCGGTTACTTATGCTTAAAATTTGATGAAGACATTATGTTCCTTGGAATGATTTCGTTCGAATAAACGTGGTAAGTATGCAATGATATTTCATCATCATCATTATCATTTTAGCCTCCAGTCGCCACTTATCGTGTACGCCACTTATCCCGGTCCTGGGCTAGTCTCATCCAGAAGTGTCCCGCGATTTTTCGAATGTCGTCCACCCAACGAGCCAACGGACGCCAGGCGCTTCTTTCAAACGAATATTTTTATTCTTTCAAACGAATAGTTTTCATTTAATGTCTTTCTTATGCTCTACTTCCACGATTTTTTTCATATTTTTTGGACCTATGGTTCAAAAGTTAGAGGGGGGGGACACATTTTTTTTTCTTTCGGAGCGATTATCTCCGAATATATTCACTTTAGCAAAAAATGTTTGTTGAAAGACCTTTCCAACGATACCCCACACTGTAGGGTTGAAGCAAAAAAAAAAAATCACCCCCACTTTACGTGTAGGGGAGGTACCCTCAAAAAAATTAAATTTTTAGATTTTATTGTACGACTTTGTCGGCTTTATTGATTTATATATCCATGCCGAATTTCAGCTTCCTGCTAGAACGACCACGACCACGGAGCAAAGCCTCGGACAGACAGACAGACGGACATGGCGAAACTATAAGGGTTCCTAGTTGACTACGGAACCCTAAAAAGGTGAATTAAAAAAACATGTTTATTGATATTATAAAAAAATACAAGGCTCTAGGCTCTAAATAATTTTTTTTTTAACTTTCAAAAAGGTAAAAGAAAATGGTACCATTCGATTTCTTACATTTTATCGAAAATTATATTGTATGACAACTACGAGTACATACATAAACGCAATATTTCAGGGTCAAAATAACAATTTTCGTGATCTTCCATACATTTAGGACAAACTAATGTAATGCGACGTCACATTACAATATCATTTTGTTAGAGGCGTTTCAATCGTCGAGTGCGAGCGTTAGACTTTAACTCTCATTTCTGACCTTTGTGTTGCTTAAATGCCATGAGTCCTGTATAGACATTTGATCCTCAGGAAAATCAAGATCGATTGACATTATTTACAAAATACTGTCAAGTAGCCAATTCTGACAAAAAAAATAGCTTACTGGAGTTAAACCGTGAACAATTAATTGAACATGGCGCTTGTAAAACTGTGGAATTAACCGGACATTTAAAAATTGTTGCATGGAAAATGATAAATTAATATGGAGGGGTTTTATACAGGTTTTTTGGAACAAAAACAAGGAGCCCGTTCTCTCTGTTAAGACTTGGGTATACAGGGCACTTTTATACCCGTATCGTACTACATGCCGTGTAAGCCACCACGGGGCACTACATATTAGGTTAAAGTTTTAGCTTGCTGCAGTGAACGTGTTAACTCGGTGAGCTAAGGAAATTACGCTGTTCTGTTCTTCTGTTTTTGTTGTGTTTTTCACCTTATATAGCTAACTTGATTAGTTTTAGATCCAGACAACTCCCGTACCGTGAAATTTGCTTCTACTGTGAAAACTAATCCTGGAATGTGGGAAAGCAATTCTACGATGCGGTTTCCAATTTGAAAACATTCTGGAAAATAATTGTAATTAGAACTATACATTTTTGATTCAAGAAATTAACCATACTTGAAACTTACAGAGTCCTCTTTGTCCCGCATCTATAGTCTTTCATCGTCATAAGAAGTATTATAGTGCGAGAGAGACACATAATACATTTTTGAATGAAACTCCCCATTTTATACTCCCTGATATATGATAAAGGTATATTTATTTTATTTACTGTTAGATGCTGCCACAACATAAACACCCGAGTTTCTTACCGGTCCCATATTGGAATATCCTACAAGGGTCAGAGGTGTAGGGTTGGAGCTGGCGTCGTTTTATTTGACGTTCATAAACGCATTGTACTCGTAATATGCCTACTTGAAAAATAAACTATCTTTATCTTTATCAACCATCCCTTCGATTAGTGTTTTACTGTCTTTGACATCGTGATGTACCTCCATTTTGTATGTAGGCTAGGGTAGTGTAATGTGTGAAACTGCGTTCAATTGGTTCTTACTATCTTATGATAAAGTTATTTCAAATGGGGGAAAAAATAAAAGGGGTAGGGAAAAAATGTGTGAAACTACGTTTAAATGACCATAGCGAGAATTGATTTATTTATTTTCAAATTGAAAGAAAAATGGGTAAATAATCTGGTTGGATTGGATTTGGAATGGATTTGGACCAGTGTTCCAAAAGACCGCAAGTTTGCAAGGGTAGGGTAGGATAGGGAAAAATGTGTTAAACTGCGTAAAAATTAGCATCGTGATAATTTATCGATTTATCTCTCATAATGAATGATTGTATAGTGACCCTCCTACCCTAAGGTAGGAAAGGGTAAGAATATGTGAAACTGCGTACAAATAGGTCAGTGTAACGAGTAATTACACGCGGCGGCGCTTGCGCACCGATTGAACGTATCTCATCGACTTTCCACTCACGCGCGAGGCATGAGCGATGAGCGATTTTGGAAGTCACATGTGGCAACTTTATCTAGAAAATGGCAAAAGTCTTAAATTATCACTAAAATCATGAAACGGCTAAAATCATAAATCAGAAGCCATCAAAATAATAATAAATAAAATTAACGTCGTTTATACCACAATCGATCAGTTTTTTTTTGCTGTAAGTGGCGAGTGTTCATTCTAGTGAAAAATTATATGATCTACGAAAAAACAAATTAAAAACAGACTTTCACAATAATTATTACCAATAATCCCAAAGTTAAAAATGACTGAATAAAAAAGAGGGCAATATTACTTATTTCAATTTCCTTGGATCGCTTTACAACTGCCCAACCAGTTGTCGGATTTAAAACAAAATACCTAACCTTCCTATTATATTGGAAACTGTTAGGTCGATATAATACAGTCAAGTGTAAAAATATGTCCCATAGCTCTTAATTCGGCGACATTTAGAGTCATGTGTGCACCCATATTTTTACACTTGATAGTACTTAAGTGGAGATGGGCTGGACATATCTCACGATTCAAGGACAGAAGATGGACCATAGAAACCACGCGTTGGAAGGGACCAATGGGAAAAAGAAATGTTGGCCGACCAATAAGGCGGTGGGCTGATGATATCACACAAGTGACAGGAGCCGACTGGATTAAGCTGGGCAAGGACAGGGAGGCATGGAAGAGGATCGAGGAGGCCTTTACCCAGAAGGGGTCCATATTTCATTAGCATTAAGACTACCAAATTAATTTATGCACTTTTTTTTTCTTTCTACTACAACCAACTAACAAACTTTAAAGGTATATATGCGAAATATGGAATAACTGGCTTTATTATTATTATTATTATAGTACTAGAGTATGCCAAATACAGGTATAATGACATAAACAATCAGTCAATTGTTTTATTAATTAAGTGTAAACAAAAATAATCGCTGCTGACTTATCACACTGACCACATATGCCCGCTCGCCTGTAAAACTGTCATTAGTAATATCAAACTCGTGCCGGAAGAAAAACAGGCAACGATTACTGCGGGAAATACCAGGGGAAGTGACTAGTAGCTCACTTGTTTGAATACGGTTAGCACCTCATTAGTTTCCTTGTAATGAACTAAAGCGTTGTTTGGCCTGTATAGCAAATTCGGTATGTTTTTAACTTTTTCATCACACTTGCTCGAAAAAGGTCTTATTTCATGCAGGTGTACTGAAGGACAAAGGCCTATATTGTTCCCGCCGGAGTTATGGATTGTGAAAAAAAGGAGTTATAACTCCCTAAGGAAGGGATAGCTTTTTAAATGATGTTACTTATTCATACAAACCAAGTACAATAAATGAGTTTTATTATTATTATTATATTAAACTACAGACGTTTATAACTGAATATTTTTGTTTTAAATTATTTAATTTGATCAATTTAACAGCCATTTTATATTTTTTTTAATTGTGGAGTGCCGAATAGGTCTGTGCCTTCGAAGAAAACCTGTCAAAAAAATTACAAAATGGCGGATTGTCACCGTATTTAAGAATTATTTCGCTTAAAATTAAGTTTTTCTTCGCAAATGTGATGAAAACATTGTGTGTAGCTCCACGGGTAAGAACATTACAAACTCGATTTTACTTACCCCCCTTTTTGCACAATGTACTATTAGGTCCTGTTTCACAAATGTCCAAGTAAAGTCCTGTCTTAGCCACTAGCCACTTATCTGACGAATAAAATCATCGTTGGCGTTTAACAAACTTCAAATAAGCTTAACTGATAGATAAAGTGCTAAGTTTAGCAGGAAGTTTTATCTGGCAGTTAATTTATTTGTTAATTAGCTATCCAACACTTTACTCGGACATTGAGAAACGGGCCCTTAGTCTAATTGTGAATACATAAGTCATATTTGGTAAGAACTTTGAACTTCGGTATGCCTCAAGGCGTTAAGTCCGCCATTTGCCCCCTTTTGTAAATTTGTTCAATAAAGTTTAAACAAACAAACTTTACTATGGTGCCTTGGTGCCCGATGCGAAAAAAATGTCTCTCTTTTGGCGTTCATTGGGTTGGTCCAATAATTTTTGCTCAGATGACCGAAGTTTTAATTTCGAAAAATATGGCTTGAAAAACACCTTCTTTATTATCAAAGCTTATCTTTAATTAGGTTAATATTCAAAGGATTGCATAATACGAGTCAGTGAAAATGTTGATAGAATAGAAGAGAATTAATGTTACATTGAAATTGCAATGACTGCAGCATTACTCTTGCAACGTAACTGCCGGTGTCACTGTCAAATTTCATTTAATTTAATTTTTATTTATTTATTAAGGTTTGCCAACAGGTGTAATACAAATACAATTGGATTAAATAATAACCACAAAAATCATACCGGAGTATTCACCCAATTATAGCCAAACACAACTTGCTAATATACTACGCGCTTACATTTTGTACTTATGTTAAAATTCTTAACCTTAGCCAAAACAAAACAAAAAAAAGCTACAAGCATTAAGACACAAGAAAGCAAAATGAAAAGTAGAACAGATTTAACCTATTCTAGAACTAACCTCTTCATGATAGTTAAGTTTCTACGGAAGGGCGGCGGAAGCGCTGGTGGCCTAGCGGTAAGAGCGTGCGACTTGCAATCCGGAGGTCGCGGGTTCAAACCCCGGCTCGTACCAATGAGTTTTTCGGAACTTATGTACGAAATATCATTTGATATTTCCCAGTCGCTTTTCGGTGAAGGAAAACATCGTGAGGAAACCGGACTAATCCCAACAAGGCCTAGTTTATCCTCTGGGTTGGAAGGTCTGATGGCAGTCGCTTTCGTAAAAACTAGTGCCTACGCCAAATCTTGGGATTAGTTGTCAAGCGGACCCCAGGCTCCCATGAGCCGTGGCAAATGCCGGGACAACGCGAGGAAGAAGAAGATAGTTAAGTTTCTCTGTTCCTTTTATGACATTCAATCCCTCACTACGAAGCGTCCGCATCAACACCACAGCAGTCATTCCGTTGTAGTACACATCCAAACTTCACCTTAAATATTTTTGTTTTTTTTTTCTTTGTCTATAATGGTACGATTAATTTTATCTAACAAGGCACTGCTTAGCTCAAGCAAGCTTCACTTAGTCGCGTCTTCTCCAGACGCGCCCTAGGCATGTTTTTTAATTTTCCACCGTAAAGATTCCTCATTATCCTGCAAGAGGTTATCTGTACGAACAAGAAAAGCTAGCTGAGATAATGATCTTGTATTGTTAAGGATGCTGACGTTTTAATGCCCAGTATTTTATACTTTAGAACGAGAAATTTCTCAATTCGGTTGAATATTTTAACTATATTTCATTGTTTTAAGGGACCTTTATCTTAACAAAAGTCGTGAATCTTGTGTCGTTTAAGTGGATTCGACCGTATTTCGATTTAATGAATGATTTCTCGGATAAAATATTCATCTTTCAAACTGTTACTTTTATTGAGGCAATTTTTGATTTAATCGTTCTGAAACTTAATTAATTCGTTTAATTTTTTTAAGACAGTAAAAAATTTACATGCATTTTTTTACACTTGTCCGTTTTGTTTCACCTTCCTTTAGCGTAGTTAGAGGCTTAGATTAGTACTAAAATGCCAATTCACCGAAATATGCTCAGTTTCAGACTGCTTTGAAGTTTTACCGCTTTTTATTATCCATCATTAGTGTAGACTATTCGATTGCACAGCTATATCCTATTTAATTCATAAGCCGTACCGGAAATTATTACATATTGTAGCTTCAATTGTTTCATTCACTTCCTCCGCCCTATAGGTTTCGGAAGCCGATTCTAATTTAACATTTTGTTGCAGGTTTTATCTTGTTTACGACCTTGACATTTCTTAAACCATAAATGTCACTATTGACAGCTGACAGATCATATCCATAACCGTTTCATAACAAGAATAGTTATCTGAATAGACCTTTAGGCATCTCACGCACAATTAAGTAATGACACGAATTTAATTTCATTTCTAGTGCACCACTCGACGTGTGCAATTGTGCAAATGCCAAGGTCGTGTCAAAACAAGATCAGAACCTTAACAAATAGTTTACGCAAAACCGGCTTCTCGCTGTCGTGACGAACCGAACCGTTTAAATTTAGATTCCAAATTTGAATTTCAAATCGCGTTCGATCCTAAACGGTTGTTGGCGTTTGACAGTTGAACCTAAAATGTTCCGGTCATTGGACTTTTTATGCGAATGGTTCGAATTTTAAAAAGCTTTACGTGTTTGTAGATATGCACGTGACATATATTTTTAATAACGGTGAATGGAATTTTTGTAATTAATTTATATGGGTGCAATAACATTCGTTTGTAAAATATCATCAGTCGTCAAATTTTCATAAAATAAATGAAATTTTTTGATTGCAAATAGTTGAGCTAAAATACCTACTACATATTTTAGCTCAACTACTAGTATGTGCAATCAAAAAATTTCATCAAATTATTCAGATTACATTAAAACCTAATAGTTCTGCAAAAAGTGTTATTGCTTTTGAATAGCTGAATTGCCGTTATTAATTAGTTTATAATAACAATTTATTTTACAAAGAGTAGATGCAAAACCTTCATACTAATTACTGCGTCAAGGTCGATGCATATTTGTACGTCATCGAAGACACTAAAATATGAACCCTTCTGGCCAAAGGGTGGGCCTCTTAAAGATGTGCTGTGCAATTTTACGTTCACGTTGTTGGGTCCTTGCCATGGTGACGATACTTAAGAACCTTTCTACCCTAGTGCCCATCGGTTCTATAATATCGTTTTATCACAGCAATATCGTTTGACTGGCCAGTTATGACCATTGATTTCAATTTTCGCGTATGATTTATTTTATTCGTTTTCCGTTTAAAAATAAGAGTGGAGCATAAAATCGTAACGTAAAGTGTCGTCGTGCATCAATGAGCTTCAAGGTCGTACGTAACAAAAAAGTTAAGCAAAACATCGTTTTTATCTACGTTTCTTTAACATTAACTTTTAATGAAATTACTTTGATCGGGTAGTCTCAATGAAATAAAAGAGGTCATGGAGCGAAACCACTAGTGGCGTTTAGGATATACCTGGTTGGTATTTGGAATCATTAATATATGGATATTTTTAAGATGATGATACAGAAGAAATACTTGTTTTGTATTAGGTGTATGTTTCAAATCAATCATTTCCGTATTGTCTTAGACAATAAAGTTTCTTTAAATCGAATCATTAAACATTTTACTGGAGGCGATTCCTGGCCTTTTTCCTAATGGCTTTAAAAAACTAATTTAACTCTATCTTTATTTTTTATTTATTTTTATTTTCTTTATTGGAGAAACAACAGAAGCAAGTACAATAATAGTACAAATGATAAGTTATACATTGCAATAGACGTGCACCTACCTCCTAAAACGCTCTTTAACGTATATGTCAGATTGTTCCTCACTACCCAATTTGGTCATTCTTTTTGACATTGCCCTCAAATGTTCGTTTAGTACCCGTACCATGACCCACAGACAATGTCAAAACTGACAAATACGCTATCGAGAACGTAATACTACGTCGGTGGCAAACAAGCATACGGCCCGCGTGATGATAAGCAGTATCCGTAGCCTATGTACGCCTGCAACTCCAGAGGAGTTACATGATGCGCGTTGCCGACCCTAACCCCCTTCCGCCCCTCGTTGAGCTTACTTTCAATAATACATCTCACTCGCACTTATAGGCGAGTACGAGCGAGATACATAGAATGTAAGTATATTCTCGATAGCGTTTATGTCAGTACCGAACTGATGGCAGCCACATAGGTATTAATTTGTCTTATTTACTTAGTTTAACATCTGTTTGTTAACATAAGGTATCATATTAAAATAATGCCTGTAATAATATTAAATTACCTAAGTCTAAAATGTTTGATATTTAAGTGGGGAATATTTTGCATGCCTATGTTCTACTCTAGCATCCCAACTAATTCCAGTACAAATTACGTACAATGAAATTTGAATCATTATGAAATAAATAAAAAATCTAATGGTGCTTCCACATTGGATGTTATAAAATGTTACCTAACATTGTGTGACAGGGAGAACATGATAGTATTGGTAGTGTTTATTATGTTATCCCTGTCACACAATGTTATGGAACATTTGATAACAGCCAATAAGCACCATCATACAAATGCCAGTTTTTCTTGTATGGTGGGCTGCTAGATCCGTATATTTTCGACTGAGTTGATAACACGCAAGCAAATTTCTTAAGCGAAGTTCTAGCTTTAAGCCGTCATGAATATTTTATAGCAATTAAAACCCGACACAGCAGCAATCACATAGACTTGAAACTCCAAGTCAAACGGTACCCAGGTCGTGCCTTGGTTTACTTCAAAAATGACCATTATAACGTTGTAATCATTAACTTTGAATTGGCTTTATTAGCTTGATACAGATTCTAAAGAAAGTAACATTAAGGTAATCTAAGTCTGCATGTCGCTTTTTACGATAATTTGCATTGCGAAATGGCGCGCTGAAATTAAAAGTCATTAAAATTATTATAAACGAGTTATATACGTGATTAACGGCCCGATTTGAGGAATGCAATACGATAACGATAAGTTCTGGTTTAGATAAGTTCTCATTTAGATATCGTTTATATGTCGTATAATTGACAGAAGCAGCTCGATTCGGGCAACCAATGTCACTTTGACGTTAGCAATGGCAACTTATGTCATTAACGATGGCAACATTTAACTATATAATATTTATTTATTGATTTGAATATTCATGATTCCCGTATATTATTTTAACAAAGCGATTCAACAGGTCGATTATCGACATTTAGTATAAACATCGAGTTATATTGTACTACTCGATGAGTATAAATGATGATTTTGAATGATACATATTTAATAGCGTTCATTTGGATTAGATCTGTAATGTTAGTATTTTCCTCTATTTGTTGTTCAACCCTCGTGACTTGAACCCTCGCAACGCTCAAGATTTCACTTTAAAAACTACTCTCAACGCTCGAGATGCAATTTTGAAATCTTTCGCTTGCTCGTGTATCAGTATTAACACGAGGAGTTAAATAAGAACTTTGCACCTTGTAAAACGATTCACTGGAATTGAATGGAAGACTAGTTAATTCTAGTCTTCCATTTAATTCCAGTGAATCGTATATGTATCAATATAAATAGAGGCGGCCGAAAAATTAAAAAAGATCAAATATAGGGGTCTCGGCCCCGAATACGATTTCGTACCTTTTGGCGTCGAGACCCTTGGCCCGTGTGGTCCGAATGCATCTACACTATTTAAGGAATTAGCCAAAAAAATAGAAGACGCTACCGGTGATCGTAGAGCTGGCAGCTTCCTCGCACAGAGAATAAGTATTGCGATACAACGAGGAAATGCTGCCAGCATCTACGGCACCATGCCGCAGGGGGATAGTTTTTAATTATTTATTTTAAGATTAGTTTTATTTATTTTTAGATTTAGATTTTAAGTTTTATATGTATTATGTTGTTATTCCCAGATAAAATAATAAATATTATTTATTATATATTAAAGAAGAATATATATAAAAAAATATAAATAAATAGATGATAATGATAATAAAGAATATGCTGTTAACTTTTACTGTTGGCTGTTGTAATGTTAATGTACTTATGTACAGTCAGCTGCAGTATGGTCCCTTTCTTTGCGACTTCACACGAAAGGGGGCGACCGTTCCCCATTTTCCTCTACGGATATTAAATTAACATCATAGAAAAAATTTTTCCTCAATTTGATGTATATTCACCATGTATATTCCCCTTGATTTTCGATTTTTTTTATTACTATTTTTGGAGTTAGGGGCTTTTCAAAGTTTGAAATTTGGTTATTGTTCTTAACTCTTACAATAATCAAAAAATCAAACGAAGGGGCATACTTATAGGTACCTAATATAAATAAATGCTGTAAAAATTATTTTCTATGCCTAATGTCAATATCCTGGATATTGACATTAGGCCACCTTCCACTATCCTTAAACCTTCGTTCTATCATCGGACGTCCAGGCGTCGGGAGCAAATATAAAATAATACGATTAGTACAATGAAAAAGTTAACTACGTGATATTATAATATGCTCAATTTTCACTTTCCCTTAGTAAGTATTATTGATATTCGTAAAAAAATGCTTTTATTCTAAGTAGATGGCCATTTACAAAACCCACAATCTTCATTTATACCGGGACGGTAGGACAGTGCAAAATTATGTACCTTTTTATAAGTATAACGAGCGAGCTCATCGCCAACAAACTGTCTCGCAGTTTGGCGAATATTTTGTTTTGTGGTACACATATTTTACATTTTAATGTTATAATAAATAAAAATAAAAAAATTGACCTTGACATTTTCTATGGGAGAGTAAAATTTTTTTTCCCGATTTCGGGGTTGCTCCCATAGTAAAAGTTGCTTAGTATAACCTATAGATACAGCCCGTAAATTATTGCAGGTGAATAAATAAACACCCTGTATTAACAGTGGTCTAAGAATATTAAGCAGATCAGGGTCACAAGTCTCTTCAGTTGACTGTACAATCTGTATATAGCCCCATAAATCCGTAAAGCACGATCAGCGGGTAATGGGAGTTTCACATGGCAATGGCGTGCTGCTAGAAATCCACCGCAGCATGTGGTCAACCGATACGTCACGCTCCGTTCGCGTTCGATTGGCTTTTTGTGGATCGATGTAACGTACATAGTAAGTTTAATAATAGAGGTTTTCCTGACTTCTAACGATTATGTCTGCTTGCTTAACTAACCTAAAAATTGGCTTTGGTGCTAATTCCAAAAACGGCCTGCTATTTATTGGTGGTAAGCAAGACCAATAGATGGCAGGCCCTCACTTCCGTCTGACGGCAATGAGACAATTGAATTACCCAATATTTAAAGTTCATTGTTTGACAATTTTTTAATGTCTGTGTGAAAATAAAGGTTACATTTTGATTGTGACAGCATTGCTATGCAACATGTACTGCATGAAATGCCAACTAACCAGGACATCGATATGGAATTTGTTATCAACATTCGAGATGTTGATAACAAATTTCATATATTAATTACATTTTTGACGTTTCTCAATGAGTATTTAATTTTAAGAGTCCACGAACGTTACATATTTGATACTTGTAAGTCGAGGGCGAATTTTTGTCCCTCCTCCCTCTGTCATCATCAGAGAATGACTTTTTTCAGAGAGAAGAATAGCTTTGCGATCGTAAAATAACGGTACCTACTTTTACTATGAAATTCCATTTCGGGAGAAAACGGTTTCCACTGACTAAATCTTATCGAATCACTTTGGTTTAGCGTAGATACTTAAAAACAATTAAAGCTCTCAGAAACAACTATTAGGTACAGTCGTCGTTCTAGCGTCTTTACAGTAGAAGCGTATTCAGATACTTGTGAGCACATTAGCCGCTTCGATATATCTGATGGCGACTACTTAAGGGGAAATATTAGTGGTAATATTTCTATACAAACGTTTTCGACATATTAGCTGGTATTTGCTCTTAAGATGCTGGATTCAAAAGATCGCGTATGTTTCACAGACATGCAATTGTTTTGAAATATCTACAGAGCATAGGTTTTGCTCTAAACGGCTAAATACAAAGTATAAATGGCAGTCGCATAGAAAGGTCTCCTAAAGGTTACATACTCTTGGCTTCCCTATATTTTTTTACATTCACGCTGTGAATCCTTATATTAACGCCATTTAAAATCGTTAGGTAGACTTGACGAATCACTGAAGAGTAAAATTACTATAAGTTATTAAGTTATTTTTGAGAATTTTTGCCTACTGAGTAACAGACAGTCTCCATGTATAAGGATCGTCCCAAAAAAATCTAATATGTCGAGGTTTATTTAGACAACATTTAGATCTATTAAAACCATTGTCAATCGGAAACTGGAAATACCCAACCGTTTCTCATATAGTTGTATAGGTTTTGCGTCTAAATTAAAGATATTTTTACTACTGATCAAGGATTCATTGATCTGTGTAGTAATTTAAGAAACGATTTAGAACGAAAGGAAAAGACGACAATTATAATTAAATGAGATTTTACTGCAGTCTGCAAGCTGTATATATTGTTATAAAAAAAATTATGGCAAGCTATGAGTAGATGACAAAAGCTTCTTTCTAATGCAATAAAATAAATGTCTTGTGTAGATACATACCAGATAAAAATGTTTTTAGAAACGGGTAGGTAGGCTAACAAATAACGTTCCAATAAAGCCAAATTCCTGTATTGATCTGCTTTGACAACAAGAGATACCCGGTTTCATTTATACAAGTATGATTTTACACAAGTAATATATGTTTGTTATACTTTCCACTAATAATTTTCTTTAAATATTTATCTTTACCTTCTTAAGTTATAGCTCGTATCATCCACGATGACGCGCAGATTTGTCAAATCTAACCTTTAATTACATAACAATACGACTCAAGTCACGCGTCTTCGTAAATGACACTACTTAATGCCACTAATTGATTTGGAACATAAGGAAACGTCACATAAACATAAGTGATAATTGATGATAATCATGATCAATAGAAATGACCACTTGTTTTTACTTCTTAATTAAGGTATACGTACTAGTAATTGACAGACTAATTAGAAACAGTTGACAGCCTATTTGTCACCTCTATTGCTTAGAATTAACCTTTCATGTGTTGGTGGTCAAAAATTCGTATTCGTATAGAGCAGAAAACAATATTCTCGAAAAATAAAACTGAATGATAGTAAACATTCTGTCACAATCCTTATCATATACATACTAGAGGTTAAAATTGAAGGTGGCAACGATTGGGACCCTCTCCAGCAGCACTGAGATATTTTAAGTGATGGCTGTTTTTTAACGAATAATGCATTTAAGGTTCTTATGAGTTTAAGTCAAGTTTTTAATTTAGTTATTTATAAATTATTTGTTCGTGCGTTTTATGTAGGTATGTATGAAACTCTTATGTAGGCATCTATTTAGAAACAACGTTGAGGTTGCTGGCTATCTTAGAAGCAAAGTGTGCTTATACTTTTTGCTACTTCTATCGAATTTCGTTTTACGCAAAAATGCGTTTAAAATCTTATCTCTATACCTGCAACTTCTCCATAAATAGCTATAAAACACACACTTAAAAATCAAAATCCATAACACACACAAAGCACAAATTACCTTAACCAAGCCGGCAAAATCCATAAACAAAACACAACCACAACACACACAACAATTCGTAACCGCGTCGCACCGCGGCTGTTTGACCTAGAGAACTGAAGACGATGCGCGCGCGACGATGCGCGGTGAGCATTCGCGAGAAGTGGGGTGGGTTGCAGAGATATTCGAATAAATAGACGTCACATGTAACAATACAGCACTTTAACCACGTGCCTACATTTGTTCTACCCAAGGACATAGAACACCCCCAAGTATGTGGTTGTGGTGTGGTATGTAGTTCAACTTAAAAATACGAGTAGGTAGGAGGTTAAGAATTATATTACGAGTAACACCGCGACATTGTGACATATTGACATTATTGACGCAGATAATTAAAGACGTTGGGTACGCGGTGATGAGCATTCGAGAGAACAACACGGTGAGTGCACAGATATTAAACGTATAAAATGTGTAACAAAAGTTCATGACAAGTTAGTTACAATGCCGCAGGACCACGTTAGCATCACTCGCATCAGATTTCAAGAGAATAGGTACTAAAGACATGTGCAAGTTACTATGCGCAGTAAGCATGTGTGTGAATAGTCAGCGCATTTAATGACACAATATTGAATTACCAATTTAACTGAAAAATAAACTACATTGTTGGGTAGTTCAGTACCCCTAGTGTAAATTTTATCGACATCATAACGTGAGGAACGCGTTTGCGTTAAGTCTCATTTTGTATAGGATTTTGAGTTTCCAAAACGTCCCGCTTGGCGCGCTCTTTCTAAATCCAATACAAAATGAGACTAAACGCAAACGCGTACGTCACGTTTCAAAATCGAATTTATTTACACTAGGGGTACAGGTATGACCTACATATATGATACGTACGAGTATCTAAACAATGTTGCCTGGAGCAGGCTTATGATGTTTGTTATTAGTGTTACCACCGCGCGGCAGATATTTAGTTTGATAAAACAAAAAACCTGAAATCATTGCGCAGGCGGTAAAGCACGCAGAGTATTGGAGAAAACTGGATATGCATACAAGCTTATCTTAAGACTTGACTACTAATGTATGGAATGTTCTTTACAAAATCAGTTACCAGCACTCAAACCCTACTAGCGGGGTCTATTTAGGTCTAATATCTGGGTGGGTGCGCTTGCGATTCTATCAAGAAAGGAAGTAAACATGACTAGATCCATATTAAATTATCACCTTTTTCCGTTTGCGTGTTATGCTTGATACAATTAATTGATTTAAAGCCAATAAAGTTAATCACTAAATATTGTCAGGCAAATGACTATGCAATTTAAATTTTAACACTTACATATCTATCGGCTCCCATAATGGATAAGTCTTTAAATGGATCAATGATGTAACGTTAATACGCTTTTTTTTAAAACACTTGGGGGTATATGTATACATACAGGTTGTTTATTTAGCCACCAACAATAATTTACGGGCTGGATATATATGTACGTCATACTGAGCAACTTTCACTATGGGACCAACCCCGAAATTGCGAAACAAAAATTTACTCTCCCATAGAAAATGTCAAGGTCAAAGAGCCAAAATATATGAAACAGCCATTTTTTTTCAATTTTTGGGCTGTTGATGACTGTTTAATTTACTAATTACCTACGTCACTCATTGGCGTCTATTTAAAATGTCATAGAAATCGAAACTCACTAAAAAAGTTTGGTACCTAATTAACATGCAGAAAAAATAATACAAAACAGGACAAACAATGAGTTTATAAAAAGCTAACAAATGTAAATACGTGAAATTATTTGTAAATAAAAAAATACATTATTTAGATATTAACTAGCATGATTCTTTGTGTTTTGTCAACAAACCGCATACCAGCATCAAATACATTTGATGCATCATTATGCTTAGTATCATTAAAATATATATTACACGTAGCAATAATCTACCTGTAATACCTATATATTTTAATGATTCTAAATCTATTCTCATGAATCAGGAACAACAAATAAAATATTCATAAGTGTTTTCATTTAAACATAAACTAATGCTTAATCTACCGAAGAGCTGACATCTTTCTCGCGCAACGTATTGGCATCGCGATACTTACAAATGCCAATTGGCCCGCTTTTAAAGTTACCCCAATGCACCATGGCAATATATGGCGAATCACAAACCTTAGATAATCGTATTATGTGCGCAAACAAAACTTACTAGCGTTATGCAAATGATTAACACTATTAAAAGCGAAAGTTCTTCTAATTATATTAATAAACTGTTTATGTTTTCTGTACTCTGCTGTTTAGCATATGAAACTTGTTAAGTGTCCTAATGATTTTAAGAACAAGCCCCAAAAAAAGATATTTAGTTTGTCATAATCTTTATTACCAGGTCTTTGTACCTAGCAGCTGTTTATTAGACAAGGTTAGCAAATGGTTTGAAGGTTAAAGTAGCTGGTTGAAGAGTATATCTTATAGCTAGGTCGATTATCTAGATTTTATTCAAGCATAACAAAGTATGCCCCTGTCTGTTTGTGTAGGCAATAGGCAGGTATGTCAATTTCCTTGGCACACTCCAAGAGCGGCGTGAAGAGGTATTATTATAATTATGTGCCTTAATAAATATCTTGTGCCAGTAGCTATGGCTAAGTTTAATACACATTATAAGTACCTACATAAACATTATTTAATTACCTATATTTCTATATCTATCTGGACCTCTGTATTTACATCAGGGGTGTCACGAATGTCGCATTCTTCACAATGTCCAGGATGCGAATCTCCGAATGCGAATACGTATGTTAGGAAATATGCAGTTGTTATTATTCCTAATTAGAAAAAAGTCTGTTAGTAAGTACCTTAGAACGGGATGTTATAAAGTGTAGAGAAGTGATATCTACTGGTCAAAATGCATTACTTGAAAACAGTTTGCACGCACTGCCCATACGTGAGTTGACGAGGCAGGATGAGACGACCTGGGGACCAATTTTTGAATTTCGAGTGCTCGACTTCAATTTATTTCCACTACTAGGCATTTAAATTCTACTAATATAATTGAAAACGAGTGGTCAATACCACTAGATTCCAAATTTTTATTGCTCGTGTTTCTAAAATATCAATTCGCCGTTTTCCACAGATTTTCGAGTGACGAATTCGAGCGCTCGAAATCCAAAAAGCAGCCCCCTGCGCACATTTATTTTCATTCGCAAAACTTTCGCTTAATTTGATGCGAATGCGAATGTAGATGCGAATGCTTAAAATGATGCGAATATTCGTGACATCCCTGATTTATATGCACGTACGGTATTGAGTACAGTATTTAACTATTTACTATTCAACATCGTGTGCGAACATTTAGACAATCCAGTGATAAACCAACCTAATGACTCCAGAGTCTTGCAGTACTGGGTACCCAAAACGACGTAAGTGCTGTAAATGCTTAATTATAATATAACCTTTTACGACTAAATGTGAGAGCGTTGCCTAGCGCATCCAAAACAGCGTAAGCGCCGTGCATATTTGAAGAAAATGTTACCTATTATAAGTAAATGAAACCGCGGGCCAGTGTGCCACTGGGTGCGCTGTATCCTTCTCTGCTAACGGGAATTAGTAGTTTGTAGTCAATAAGCGATAAGCGAACAGCGGGTAGTGTTTTTCGTCAGTTAAGAGGGGGCTATCGCAAATTTATATAGGGTAATTGCCATATAATTTGCAAGGACAGACTCCAACCTTAACTGAATTTAGAACCTTAAATGATAAAATTAAAGCAATTTTAATATTTATTTATTTTCAGTTTTTTATCGTTGTATTGCATTGGTATGCAAGAACTTATACAATAGCTAGTGACATAGCAGACGGTTCTGATGATCAAAATTTTAAACAAGTACTATAATTATTTATAGAATAGATAAGGTAAGAACCCATGCGACGGATATATCTTTTATTTATCTTATCTGTGAAGCATGATAGACTAATCTTTTGTTTTCTTATAATTGCTTGGCTTTACGCCCCCTCGATAATATGTTTTAGTCTGAAGGTTTACACATTGTGACATAGCACAACGTTGAAAATTAAATTTGCATTGAGACTGCATTGAAAATGAAGGCACTTCTTTTTACTTCATTTGTCTCAATCAAATATTACCATCTTTGCAAAAATTAATCATTAGTGTGCTAACAATCAACAATTTGACGATACATGTAATTTTAATACCATCATATCATATCATATTATAATAATATTTCGTACAGGCAAATTTTCTTCACTACGGAGTAATCTTTTTAATATGTTTTAGGAAAATAGGACACCATATAACCAAACGATAAATTGAAACATTTTCCTAAAAACACCAAATAAATATACATTTAAATCATACGGCTTGTGTGACAAAGCTTATAATTCTAATAAGCTCTCACATTAGGGGCCCTCTCAGCGCGCTGTTTTACGTATTTCTCAGCTTTCTCGACCAGTCCATTAAAACGTTTTCCGCTGGTTTCGGTTACACTTGTGTGTAAAAACTGAAAATTGCTAATACGCTCTCACAAAAAGGTCATTCAGGCACTCACCACGCTCCGTGAGTATATGGCCTTTTTTAATCAGTCCCTAGAAACGCTTCTCGCTCATGATTTGGACAGTCGTGTGAAAAAGCTGATAAGTGCTAATAAGCTCTCACATTAGGGCCGCTGCTCACTGTGCTACGTATATCTCATCGCTTTCTTACAGTAGACTTAATCGGGCTTTAAGTTTCAATTAGGGTCAGCGAAGCATGCTGTTATAAGTATGAGTGGTTTAATATAATTAAATGCAGTCAGTCAAGCTTGACCTTGTATTAGTTATGTTAGTATTTACAGTTTTATTTTTAGTAAAGTATGTTAACGGTTTTGCCTAGACATAGCTTAGACTTGGATAATTCTTCTTCTTCTTTTAAAATATGGCTTCCATCAAATCTATGATGATTTTGCCAATGTCAAGTTTCGTTGTAAGTTTTAAGAGTGCTCGTAGAGCATGACGTTGTTCGGTAGTTGCTTTTAGTAAAGAGATAGCTGGACTTT
Source organism: Cydia pomonella (assembly GCF_033807575.1). Taxonomy (NCBI): domain Eukaryota; kingdom Metazoa; phylum Arthropoda; class Insecta; order Lepidoptera; family Tortricidae; genus Cydia; species Cydia pomonella. Next base: position 17,167,267 of record NC_084712.1, read on the forward strand.
ACTAAAAGCCACGATGGATTGCCGGATGTTGATTAAAACATGGTTAAACGCGTTTCAAGATTAGTTTTTCATTAACTGCACACTTCCACGATAGTTCACTGCATAATAAGCTATCAATACTACACTTTGAACAACATAAATGAGCAAAACACAAAAAAATATTCTCGAGACGTCTTCGCCATCTTGAATCTCAACGACAACCTCGACTTGGATAATTAAATTGAAATATAAAACGACACAACGGCCTCCTGGCCTAGTCGGTTGTGACACTAGTGACATTTTGATCACAAATATTTGTTTCTGAGTTATGGATGTTTTCTAATATGCATGTATTGTAATTATATATTTTATATATCGTCATCTGGTACTCACAACACAAGCCTTATTGAGCTTACTGTACTAGGTCGATCTGTTTAAAAAATAAAGCGAGCGGAGCAGCGGAAAACTCCGAAATTTTTAAAACTAATTTAAGAGCTTCGTTAGAGAGTACCATTTTGTGTAACATTTGGCGTTGAAACTCTAGGTCCATGGGGTCCCAGCGCCCACAAGCTTTTTTGCAAAAATCGTGAAGCGTCTGGTTGACGTAACTGGTGACCAAAGAACTGGCGCCTTTCTCGCACAATGTTATTAACATTGCGATACATCAAGGAAATTCTGCCAGCATCTTTGGTACAATGCCTCAAGGGCTTATATTACATTTAAGCTAGTTATAGTAATACCTCTGTATATATCTATTATGTAATTCATGCATATTGTTATTGTAAATGGTATATATATATATATATATAATAATATATTGAAGAATATATAATTATTTATTTAAACACTTAAAAGTTGTTATGTTTGCACAGTACATACCCGGGTAACATTCGGGTACATACCCGGGTCGTTAACTTTTATTGTGTCATCTACAGAAGTGACCTTTTTCTAAAATGTGTTTGACACAACTATACATACAACTGCGAGAATAAAACGAATTCGAATCTCATCAGGGACCAGAATGAGCGTCCGTCTGTACGGAGGGAAAACGTTATGCAGACGTCCCGGGTGCCTGATTCCATTTGGTCATTAGCTCACACTCGAGGCTAGTAAACACAAAATACTGACAACCTCCATTTAACAATGCGTTCCCTGTATGCTTCATTATTGTTGAATCTCATCAGGGAACTGAATGAGTGTCCGTCTGTACGGAGGAAAAACGTTATGCAGACGTCCCGGGTGCCTGATTCCATTTGGTCGTTAGCTCACACTCGAGGCTAGTAAACACAAAATACTGACAACCTCCATTTAACAATGCGTTCCCTGTATGCTTCATTATTGTTGAATCTCATCAGGGAACTGAATGAGTGTCCGTCTGTACGGAGGAAAAACGTTATGCAGACGTCCCGGGTGCCTGATTCCATTTCGTCATTAGCTCGTACCCGAGACTAGTAAACAGAAAAGACTGACAACCTCCTTATAACACAAAATAAGCGGTCGACTGGTCAGAGCATGTAAAAACGTGATACAGACGTCCCGGGTGCCTGATTCCGTTTCGTCATTAGCTAGCACCCGAGGCTAGTAAACAGAATAGATTGATAACGTCCTTGCCTTCGAGCTGTTTTGATGATGAGCACAAAGGAGGTAGCCATAGGAACTCTGTATTAATCGCAGCCTAATTGTGTTTGGGTTTGTTAAAATCGTCTCGATGATTTTCATGACCATGAAAAAACGTAATGCAATTCTCAGTGCCTGATTACATTTTTTTGTCATTAGCTTGTACCATTGGCTAGAAAATAGAAAAACTGACAACAAACCCTCCAAAACATCGCGTTCCCTGCATGCCTTCATTAATTTAGTAGTTGGGGATTTTTATTTGCTAATATTGTATTTTAGCTTCAAATACTTCTACTAAACTATTACCGTGTTCGGGAGTTAAATAGAACAAAAATAACATAGTATTATCAATTTTCGGGTAGATAATAGATATACTCTTTTTCGAATTATCCGATGACTCCTTTCGTAGTTTTAAAACTCATATTTTTTATTTATTTTAGATCTTGTTTAATTCATGTAAAAACTGTTCTCTTACTGCTATTTATGACTGCTATACATAGATTTGAGCTTGCCTAGCTGTCATACTCACAAAAGTTAAAAAAAGGCACAATAAAGGCGTTTGGGGCATAATCTTATTTGTTCTAGAAGTTACAAAAAGGGTAAAAATAGATGTTTTTATGTTGCTTTTATTGTATTTTTGTTCTTATGACAACGGTCAACTACTCATAAGTCCAATGTTGTCAATAATCAAAGTTAAAAAATGCGCCATCTACAACAAAGTCGATTCTTGGTGCTGGTATGAAGAATGTTGGTCTTTTCTATGGACTAGTCTCTTTTCCTACCGATAGCAATATCAATTAATTGTCCAAAAATCAACCTTATCTCTTTGAATCAAGGTTCATGAAAGAACAGTTAACGATGATAAAAACGTAATTCAATCGTCCCGAGAGCCTGATTCCATTTCAAATAAGCAATAATAGTCCTTATCAACATACTTAAATAACCAAAAACATACCTTACCTCGAATGCAATAAAGTTCATGACGCTTAAAATAAAAACGTGAAAAAGGGAGAGCATGATACGATTTCGTCATTAGTTCGTACAACATAAGTAGCTGGTCTCCTGGGGTGGTCACTTACCAGTAATGGTTTCGCACTAGCATGCTCATTAACTATCGTGATAAGATTCAAATGCGAGTTACAAAAAAAATAGTAGATTGTTAGCCAAAGCGCTCGAACGCAGTGAGAGTGCCAATAGTCCGAGGCTGAAATGCTGCCTTTCACCCGAATTAAACACTCTAGTTTTCATTTCGAATACAAAGAAAGTCAATATACATGTGTTTTTTTAAACATGACAAAGTATAATATTTTATGGCATGTCTTGAGGGTACTTTCAATTAACCATTTAGGTATTATCCGAACAGTAATTGTATAACAAATCCATTTAATGCCAAATTACAATTGCTTCTCGAAAAAAAAAAATCGTACTTCGAAAGTAAAATGCTCTACTGTAGAAAAATATCACGTTTTGCTCACTTTGTAGAACAACAATGCCCTTTTTCAGAGCACGTTAAATTAAATACATTGTCAGTATGGGTGCGTAGCCTACCGGTAGTTAAATTGGTAAAATTTTTTAAGGGCCCGTAGGTTTAGATAGTGGAGTTTTTGATCCATCGTAGCGCTTTCTTAGATAACAATACAGTTGCCAATAATTTAATTAGCATTCTTGAGATCTTTTTCAAGGGCGTTCATCGATTCGAATCCTGATATTTTGACTTTCGTTCGATAGAAAAAAAAATCACGAACATACCTAGGTCTAAATTTCCCTTCAATTTTTTTTTACACATTTTGCACAAGAGCTAAAAATATGAAAATTATTTCTACAAATGAGTAATATTATGCTTGAGGGAACTCGTCGATTACTTTTATTATTAATGAAACGTACAAAAAAAAAAACAAAAACATTATTTTTACGGTCCCGCACGCACTGCCATCTCGCTCTCGCTTACGCTCAGTCAGAGTGAGAGAACAACCCTGGACTTACGGGGCCTCAAATTACATATTTCGAATAAGCAAAGAGCTGTCATTGATTATACAGTCGAGTTCATAAATTACTTTAGAAGCCGACCGACCGTACATAAAGGAGGCATAAACTTTTAGAAAAAATCGTGCCTGCGAGTTTGAGCACCGAACTAGATAGCGCTATACCGCGGCATAATATTTGAATTGTCAGCATCAACTTTTGGCAAAAAGTATTACAACATTATATTCCAACCTTTGTTATTCCTAAGTGAGAGGCTGTAAGTAAGAGGCTGTCTTCTGGGACAACCAACTACCTACTAAGGACCCCAACTTTGCTGTGCGTATCTAGAGTTAAGGAACTTTTTTTTTAATGCCACTGCTAATCAAAGGCCTTCTCTCTAGACTTCCAGTCTTCTCGATTAAGCAGTATCTGTCCCGTTGCTATTAAATGCGTCCAGGTCGTCTCGCCATCTCCTCCTAGGCCGACCACTCCGGCGTTTACATGGTGGCACCTCTATGGTGCAAACGTCGTAGGTACACGGCCTTGCCCACTACAAAGGTTTGATCTAAGGAATTAAGACTGGACTTTTTGAATGAGTTAAAAATGTTTGTGTTAAATTATTAATAACAATAGTAAATAGCTATCTGATTCACGGCATGTTTAAATACCAAAGATACTAATAATAAACATAGCGACTAAGAGATATGACATTTTCAACACTAACATTACATAGTAGCATACTAAACAAATTGATAAAAAAATATATTGTCTTTGGTTAACGCCATAGTTACTCGTAAAGAAAATTATGTATTGATAGTTCGTTGGTGTTGCTGGAGTGGACATTTTTAGTTTAATAATATTGCTTAAAATTAAATTAAATTATTAAGCTTACTTATATTTGAGTTAATTGTGCGTTCTAAAAAAAATCCTGTTTTGAATTAATTGTAAAATTCTTATGACAATAAAATAAATACATAATTATTCCTCAGTCTGGCCATCTCTGTTGACCACAAGCTTTATAAAGATTTAGAAACAGAAGGATGTACATATTTTATAATTATTTTTATAATATTCGCAACACAATCCGTTTACAAAATTTTGTTTATAGTTGACAAAAGTAGTATCCGCAATTCGGACCGTATCTTACAAAGTTTTTTTTTACAAAAAAAAGTTGTCTATTGAACTGTCAAATTGATGACGTTATTTCATTATTTTCGTATTATTTTATTGAAATTTCTTTCGTTTTGTTTTATTGCGGTAATTAAACTTAATTGTTAGAATACCTTCAGATAACATGAGTGAAGTGAGAATAGTGATGAAGACGGATAAAATTTTATCAGTATGTATTTTTACCTTCCAAATATGTTCTCACTGGCGACGTGAAATTTTTTGTGTACTACACGAGATCAAAGTTATTTACATCTCGTGCGCTTTTGAGCCCCTTACTACGCTCAAGATTCTAAATTAGATTTACTTGCTACGCTCGTGTATCTATTATAGAGTCTTTCGCTTGCACGGGACTCAAAATAAGCACTTTACTCTCTTGTTGTACAAATAACTATTGTGTTATTCTCTATGCTCGGAAAAACGCCCGTCATTTTGAAAACATAACCCTGTTTCTTACAATAAAGACTTCCTTATACCAATGTCAAAGACTAAATATATCTCAATGACGTCCGTAGACTGTGAACGAACATTTTCGACTTATGAATGACTTTTTCTATAACGCACAGAATACTAAGTATAACTTATGAACAGTGAACGCCGCCTGCGACCCTGCGATACATGTTTTGCATTTTTTTCCTTAACAGAATAACAGCCATTGAGCGCCAAGGAAGTTTGAACACGATAACTTTCCTTTTTTGTGTCGAACAGGGTTAAATATTTACGCCACGTGCTAGCCCCGTAGACTGTCTTGCTGAGCTGAAATGCGTTGGTATATAACTAACACAAAAGTAGTGACAATACTGCTAAATGAAATTGTTTGGTAAGCAGTATAATATTGTAACGAGACTAACTTCAGCCGGCGACTATGTTCGCTTAGGTTCTGCCAAATTACGATTGGCAAGCTCAGCTGAAATAAGAAATTAATGAAAGAGATAAAGAGAGATAAAGAGATAGTTTATTATTCAAGTAGGCATATTACAATGCGCTTATGAACGTCAAAAATGTTTTTCATGTGACGTGAAAATGTCTTTCATGGTGTCAATATATGTGCAAGTTGCGGAAAGTTTCCAAAAAGTTGGAAAAATTCTCCAAAATTTCTGGAAAATTTCAAAAGAATCAAAGGAAACTTAAATCGTGCCAAGTTTTTCTGAGTAAAAATTACGCAATTTTGGATACTTTCTAACTGGTTATGAATAAGAAATCGTTTATTGTAGAGGTAGAATTTGTGAAGATCAAAATATGGATTAAAATACATTGAAAAAGTGTAATAGAAAAGGTGTATATATAAAGTCAAAATTGATTTAACGTATCTCTATGCAATATATTTTTACCATTTACTTCTTCAAATTTACCTAAAAAAATTACAACAATGATAGGATATTAATTTATTATAATCATTATAGCATCATGTTTACCATTTCGTCTAGATGCCAAACAAATAAATCAAGCTAACGCTATTTGTTGCAACGTACATTATTATGCAAACCAGAGTTTTCACAACACAGACAGCTCCAAGCTAGTTTAAAATTCCTGCCAAAACTACAGGATGTTTCTTCCAGCACCTGCCACGCTAACCCAGAACGTGCCAACGTGTGTACTCGTAGTGCGTGACGGGAATGGGAATGGGTGACGAGAGTTACGGGGATCATGGTTTTAATAATAAACAAAGCGTGGAAAGGGTTAGATAAGGTATAAGCGATTTCGAGTGTCATGTAACCTATGGACGTCAACTGCATTACTGTGGCGACATTACTGCTGCCTGCGGGCGCTGTATCGTCAATTTTTTTGATAAAATAAGTGACGTTCGCCGTCGAATTACTGCCGCGATGATGTCTTTTAATTGGTCACTCATTTTTTCAAGGAAACTGATAGAAACTGCGGCGGCATCAGTAATATTGCAACAGTAATGTATGTTCGAACGCCACTTTTATAGATTATACACACACTAGCACGAGTGGCATGGCTGAGAGCGACACGAACGGACAAACACATAGTCTGTACCAAAGAAACCATCATAATGATCATATTATTACAAAAATAAAATGCCGTATTTGCGCCTTATAGCTAACAATTTTACTAACTGCACATAGGTACCTACAGCGAGTTGCAAAATTGCATGGACACATTATGAATAAATTCATTCTGTGCAGCTGAAATGTTGTGAAAAGGAAAAATTGTGAAAAGTTCATATTTTTTATGGAAATTGAAAGTTCCTTCTTTTCTGAGTATATTTCCAAGCTTTAGGAAACGTGCACATAATTATGTAATTATACATAAAGCATACCTATCAACACTGGACAAAATGTTTCCTACCTTTTTATTAGTGGGCTGAAAAGCATAAAAAAATTAGATCACACCGATAGTCGAAACTATTATTCCCTGGTTAATACTTTATGCAAATTATTAATAACATATATCTCATTGAAGTTACTTTTACCAGCGTTCCATAACCGCAGTCAGTATTTCAATTATAATTGATGGATTGTGGGTTGCAAACCCATGCAGCTGCGAAATTTCATGCCCAATTAATGAGTGAATTCGTTCACAATCTGTCAATGCAATTTTGTAGCTCCCTCTATATATTGCATCTGTCACTTTCAACATGATAGATATGTATAATGTATCTAGCCGGGTAGGTAGGTAAGTACGTAAAGAAAACATACGCGTCTCGTATGGTGTTTCGTTAGTCCTGACTGTATGTGCGCCAGCAACACGCACACCATTAAATATATACATTTACAACGCGTCTTTGAGGTTTGCCATATTATCTATTACTAGGAATACCTCAACTCAATAGAGTACTCAAGACATGTTCAATGGTAGGAAATTAAATTCACACAATAAACTTGTCCAGTTATTCACATTACGCGTTAGACCGTCAAGAATCGATACCAAGTTAACTGGCAGCGATCACGCGTCAGCACTTAATTTTTACAGCATTCGGTACCGACAGCATCGACTAGTTCTTGAGATAAATGGCGAATTTTCAAGTGATTTATTCTAGCTGCTTGTGAAATGCAGCTGTTACTGTTTGAGACTACGAGTGTGATGTTCACAAAGTTTAAGGTATAATATAACGATTTACTGGTATGTTAGTTCAAAAGTGTTGTTAGGAAGATAGGTAGTAAAGTTAGTGACGACTTTGATTTGTTTTTTAAAACATGCACTGGGGTTTTGTCGCATGATATTTGGAATAAAAAATTGCACCACATGCTTTTGTTCTCCATTCTTGAAAATCGGAGTCCACGTTATGTAAAACAGTTATTTTTTATTTGAATGCAAAGTTGTTGTTTAACTTCAAGGAAGTTTCAAAAATTGTACGACAGTGTTTAGTGAGTGGTTCGAAAAGTGGAAACTTGAGCGTTTTTGCTACCGAGTGACACACATTATTTCACCACACCAATGCGAGGAAGATACTAAAAACTGTGGAACATTACAAATTAAAAGCAAATTAACGCTATTAATCATTTGTCATTAAAAACCAATCCCAAGTCAATTCCTCCAGCCAAAAATGAGGACACAACTTAAAAGTATCTGATTAGGTATCTACTTTGCCACGCGTGTGAATAAAATGTGACTTTCTCATCAGTTTTTGAAGAAAAGAAGGCAAGGTTTTCTTAAAGGCTAGTAAAGAAGAGTAGTGCAGAAGTGTGGTGTGGTGAAAAATGTATTAAAATCAAAGAATACAATTCAAATATAAAAATAAAATGACTATGAATACATTAAATAACAAACGGCTATAAACAATAATTTATCATGCAAAAATCTCAATACGCATATACAATACATGCCGCAGTAATTTAATCGTGGAAATCCAAAAACCTATGTGAATGAGAGCCAAGTCTATTTGTCGATTATAGTGCTCATTCGGATTACGAACCTAAGTATTCCTGGCCCTCCAACTAGAAAGCGACCAGTGAGAGGTGCGTTAGGCTCATTTAGAAAATTTCAAATAATGTATGTACCTTTGTGATACCTCTATTTGTACTGATTTGTTTTAGTGAGATGTAAGTACAGTAAGCTGCAGAGTTAAATGACCCCCACCCCTGCATAGAATTATTTTTTTCAGGGGGTGAGGGTGGGGGGGGGGTCACTTAACTCTGCAGTTTACTGTACAATGGTGTCTATTGACATAATCGTAACCTTTCATATTCCCTTTAACCTTAACCTTTCATATATGCGTATTGCGGTCAAAAATCGTGGGTTCAAACCTCGGTTGCAAACATTCAAAAATCAAATGAGAAGTCAAAATTTACCAAATCATTTGGCACACTGCAGGAGCTCTAAAGAAAATACATCCACAGAGAAAAAAAAAAAACAGACCCATTCCACCACCTAAAAACATACCCACGAACATAATTACGCCTATACCAATCGAGTGTTAAATGTCCTAATATTTTTCTATCAAAAATAAATAAGCATCGAAACTACAAAAAAATAACTTTAAATTACCCCAAAGCACCTTATCGCCGCCAACTACTGCTATCCATACCAAAGCAAACTGCTATGAATTTTCAATCGCTTATTTCAGGTATGATCTGAAATTCTGTAAATTACTACAGATCTCGTTTTCAGAAACAATCAAATCGGAAACCTAGCTTTATTGTATTATGATCCAATTTACCGTGAAGATTGGTAGTTTGTACAGATTTAAGCTAACATAATTTTAATTGGAAATTTGGTCCTGGATTATTGGAGGCATGTTTTGAAAGAACAATGTAGTCGATATTATTGCAGCTAACTATACATATGAAGAGCTCAGTAATAATGGAAAACTGGAAAAAGAATATTGTTTTTTTTAAATCTTAGTAACTATCAAATATTCATTATTTCTTAAGAGGAAATACAGCTAAGCCCCTTATCAGATTTGAGAGTCGTGGGTAAATATAGTAGCTAAAAATTAGTGCGATAAGCACAATCTCAGAAATTGAGGTTTCGTTCTCGACATTTTCCTCTTCCAAAACTTAACCAATCGTAACGAAATTTTGGAAACGGAATGTGATAGAAATCTGTGTCTGACCGTTTTGATTTGGCGTTTATTGTTTTTGATTTAGTCTGGCGTCTGTTGACGGCGCTGAAAACGGGCGTTTTTAGTGCTTTTTTATACTCTTATAAAAAAACAAGAATATCAAAAAAAGCAAAACGTACAGACTGAGAGGTACTGGTAATCTTGAGCTCATATTGAAATAATATTCATCTAGGGCCACAAAATACAGACAGGAAAATGTCGAGAGCGTTTGTATGGAAAAATTACCACTAATGTTTCTTATTAAGATGTGTAAAGTCTAAGAAAAAAGCATGGATGGCTCTGAGATAAATGAAGACGATGGTGTCATATGATTTTATGGTGACTGAAACTAATTTTTACCAAGCAAACGTCTGCGAATGATACTACAAATTTTCTAATTAAACATTCTTACGGTAGATGTCGCTATGCGCCTCCCTAAGGCGAGTAAAAAGGGAGGAATATAAAAATTAACACGCTTCTGGTATTCTGCCGTAACTTAGTTAAGAGCGTTTCAAAAGGTCCCAAGTTCCAATCTTGCCCGAACCAGGTGGCTTTGTCCATTTTTCCTTTAAATAATGTGATAACTTATTTGTCGAAAGTCAATTTTTAACTATCAGTCAGAGTTATTGAACGGGCTAGTACAGCGCCATCTACGTACATCTTCGGTCAATTCGAATTTTCGTACTTACGATTTTTTAGGCTTTCTAACTAGTTTAAAATGACTACTAGTACTAGTAACGGCCCGATTCGAAGAATGAGATACGATAACGATAAGTTCTGGTTTAGATGAGTTCGCGTTTAGATATCGTTTGAATGTCGTATAATTGATAGAAGCAGCTCGATTCGGGCAACCAATATCACTTTGACGTTAGAAATATCATAGGTAGATCTTATTGGAATCATAGCGGAATCGAAATAAACGTAAATTAATCATTCTTCGAATCGGGCCGTTACTCTTTAGCCTAATATTCCTTTATTATAGGTATTTGCAAAAAAAAGGACAAAAGAAAAGTAAAAAAGTTTTCTTTAAAAAATGTTTAATAATTACTTCTACGTCTCTTTTTATCTAAACACAATATTTACAAACTTAAATTATCACTTATTTTACAGTAATTTATTTATTGTCACATCGTAACAATTTCGTTGGACAGTAACTTACTGGCAGTATGAAAGGCAGTGTATGTAGCTGATTTGAGTATTCAATAAAATAAAATAAGTTTATGCTACTTATAATAAAATAATTATACAATCCCAAAGAAACACAACATTTAATTTCTTTTTGAATGTCAAAAAAATATATTTATGGCTTGATTTTTTTAGATCACTTTCATAAGTTATCAATACCATACTTATACAATGAAAAGTAAACATATTTTCACAATTGCAAGGGAGCATGTATGAAGGGTAGACGGCAACGTAGAAGCCGCCTAGTCATTGGCGCGAAGTGTTTATAGATTTAAGGCGCGAGATGGCAGACCCTACCTTAAATAGAGCCAGCGCTTAGTGTAGGGGGCAGCACCTGCTTAGAAGCCTGAATTGTTTTCTCTTTCGATTCAGGTCACGAGATGGCAGACTCATCAACACGCATGGTCTCTATACCTATTATACATTGATTTTTAAAAATGTTCATTAAAGGTTTATTTGAATTAAATAAGCACCTTCATAATTATTTGAATTAAAATCTTATAATCATTGTGTACCTTTGGGAGAGTAAGATATATTATCCTTAAAAATATAATTTAATAATAGATAGGGTACATTACGTACATACCAATAATGTTAATTTACAATATATCACACGAATCTCCCATTCGATTTTCAATGACGACCGATAAGTAAACCTTTTTTTTTATTGGTGGATAATAGTTCAAGATAATAACAATGTAGAAAAGTAAAAAAATACAATTAATATAGATTGGCCAGCCAAGCAGATAATAGAAAGAAGCTACAGAACATTTTTTTTTGTAACTAACATCGTTTTATTTTGTAACTATTATTCCAAAATCAGTATGCTCCTTTTTCTTAACACGGATGGCTGGCCAGACTATAAATAGGTAATCACCACAATGGGTTTAAAATCTTTTTTGTTCACTGCAGAGGGCGCCACTGAATTCAAGAACAGATGCTGCAATAGGCGTTTGTGTCAATTTGCGCTTTTGTTTTTGTCACTTACACTGAGGGCTACCGTGTTTAATATACACAAAGGTATTTTAACAATACCTTAAAAAATTTAAAAAACTTGCCGTTTTTTAAACCTGTTTAATTTTGTATATAATTTTAGTTGGCATGTTTTAAACCACTCACATTTATTGTACTATATCTAATATATTACCATGATTAATCAAAGATGGAAAAAGCTTTAACCACAATTATAGGTAAATAAGGAGTGAAATCTCACGATGGCTTGCAACCGCTAAAAATTCTATGCATTTGATATTTTGGAAGACCTTAGTCTACACTAGCGCCCCTAGCGGCAAAATTAAACGATAACCCTCATTGTTGGTGGTGGATGGACTTCTTGAAAGGGCCCTCTGACGTTTCTAGTTATTAACCCCATCATAACCACAACGATCTGAAAGCATTTATAAATACTAACGTTCTGTAAAATTAACTAAAATTTAGCCAACATAACAGAACTGTTTGTTCTATCGTTTAGCAGCCGGCGCTTGGGTGTGGTGTTGGCATCCCTCTACGTTCTCTGGCCAATCGCAGACGTTCTGCTCAGGGTTGAACACTAGGTTAGACGGGCACGGCATGTGGTGCTTTCTCTCTCCCTCACACATGTAGTAGTGCGTGCAGTCAGCCTTGTCTTTGTGGTAGGAAATATGGCCGTCTTCTTCTTCGCAGATGACTTCGTTGGCTGGAAAAGAAAAATAATTTGTTAATAAAATTTTCAAAAAAATAAATAAGTAAGATTATCTGTAAGCCGATTATGATTTAACAAGTTGTTCAGTTTTTGATCTAGTTATGATAACTTGATAAGACCTTGACGATCGCTTGAGCTTATGAGTAGCTGGAGATGCTCTAACCATGTAATTAGTCATCCCACTCTCGCACGCACTTATTATTTACGTATAACAACCAAAACATTAACAATTTTTTCAATTAGAATCAGCCTCCTGGCCAGTCGTGTGTGTTTTAAAGATGAAGCAAGCTTTCATATATGATATCTATTTTAGTTAATAATTTATAAACACTCTACAGTCACGTCTGTAAATATCGATACGGACAAAGTGCCAAAAATATGTATACACGACTTTTTGGCACTGTATTCTGAAAATATATTTTCAGACGTGACCGTATCTGTGACTATCTACTATAATATAGGATGACTGTTATAGGTATTGGCCACGGCATAGTAATTGGCCCCTCTTAGCAATAAGACTTCTATAGCCTTGTTTCTTAGACTGGCCAATTTATATGGAGGGGCCAATAAATATAGCAGTCACCCTATTAACACATTGAGTGCCGGAACCCGCTAGGCGGGCGCTGTGTTCGTAGTCGCTTTCCTCCACAAAGCGCTACAAAAACGTTAGCAACAATATTTAATATAATAAATGGATTTCTTCCCTAATTGCCAGAATTCCTAGTTACCTAACTCTATGAAAACCCCATTTTACCAATCGCAGATATAAATCATTTGACAACACGCCAAATAAATAATTGCATGTCAGTACCGGCTGTTTAACTTACCGGGGTTTTAGTAGTTTCGGAAAATATGACTCGTATTAAATTTAAATCCGACGTAAGTTAAGCATAAAATGTGAAATTTATCAAATATGAGCATGATGAAAGTAAACTTGAAACACGAAACGTATTTTAGTTTAGAGCTGTTTCTCTGGAATTTACGGTAGCGGAATTCTAATTATAATTAGTTAGAATTTACCTGGTGCCTTATCCTGATGTATGGAAATTGGACAAAAAAAAAATTGGTTTGTGTGCTTGCTAAGTTAAGAGTTATACGGTAACGAAAGAAAGAACTGTTTTTACAAGTCAATTTTACTGTGATATTTTCGAGCCGGAATCTTTAAGGTGGTTCGACTAGGTTACCCAAAGCTTAAACCTCACTAGATGGCGCCACAATTGCAAATTTTGAGTTTTAATTTTTTTGTGGAGTAGTCTTGGTATTTCTAAACTGTAAATTATGTTTAGCGCACTCTGTAAATAAATATTGAACTATTACAACAAACATTGAACACTTCATTGTACAAAAACTACCCCTTAATGTCGACAGAATGTTTCTTGACTCTATTTCTAAGTATCACTCACACATTCAAGCAGTCTTACTGGGATCCTTGTAGTAGACAATTTGGCACAGCGTGAATAGGCTTCAATAGCGTTACGGTATGTACGTGGAAATACATGCAAGAGGATGTGGGTTCGAGACACGTTAAATTTTTTTTTGTTATCAGTATTATCAAGTACCTATTATTAATAAATTATTTTATGAGAAATATGAGCGTTTTCCATAAAAATATTAAAAATCTGATTCTCACACATCATGATATTTTTGGGTTCTTCCAACTCAGAATCACTAGCATAATCAATCCTCGTGCTAAAAAAACCCGAAAATGTATAGTTTTAGTTTTACATTGAAATTTCTTTCACACGTGACAATGTGACGTAATGGTATGGATATTTTAGGATATCTTTTTTTACTGCTAGGGTGGAGAAGATTCTGAGTAGAATGAACCTAAGAAAGTCCAAATTTGTAAGTCAGATTTTCCGGTATTTTTTTCAAAAAAAACGCTGTTTTGTTCTAAAATTAAAGCAAACCCTTACTGCCCAGCCTTTAAAAAAGTAGGTACTATTTTACAGTACAATTAAAACATTTTTTTTACGATACATTTAATTAAATTACAGTGAGTTACAAAATTGCATGGCCTTCTATTTATAACCATTATAAAAAGAAATGAGATATTTACCATGTTTGTTTATATTATTGATTTCCCGATATTTTGACACAACTAGAAGTTTCACACAATGCCTAGAGATAGAAAATTATTTATTTATTTTATTTATTGTCAATTTCATTCAACGGATCACATCATATCCAATTTATGTGTTTATGTATTGCGTTGTTTTCTACCTAGTTGGTTATTAAATTCTGTTACTGCAATAATCTTTATCTACATAAAATATACCAACGAAAGTTTAATAAAGTTTATATTAAAATGAAGTACACAAAATCCTCCTCTGGCTTTGACACAGGCCCTCAAACGACGAGGCCAGTCATCAATAGCGGCACGCACGATTGTCATGTCTAATTCCGTCACTGTCTTAACTATGGCCCGCTTGAGGGAGTTAAGATTTGTGTGGGGTTTAGCACAGGCTTTCTCCTCAATAACCTGCTATATGGCATAATCCAGGGGGTTAAGGTCCGGACTGGAGGACGGCCAGTCTTCGTGGGCAATAAAGTCAATTTTGTTCCTTCGAAACCAGGCTTGAGTTGTTTTTGCCTTATGTGCAGGAGCTGAGTCCTGTTCAAAGATCCATGGCTGGTTTTGAAATAGGGTGTGGCTTAAGGGCTTCACTATTGGTTCGAGAACGGTTTCCAGTTTCCGGTTTTCACACCTTTTTCACAGAAATGAATCTGTGTTAGCCCTGAGTATGACACACCCAAAATCATGTTTGGCGGGTGCCCACATTTGTGCAACGCAATAGGGTTGTTTACATCTACAAATCTTAGGGCATAATTGTATCCCAAAAAATTCTTTTGGATTATAAAAACATGTTAAACTACTTTCAGGGGACCTGTAATGACCATATTTTTGTAAAAATTGAATTTAAAATATCTTTTGGCACACGTCACGTGACCAAACTCGAAACGTCATTGAAGATTCTGATGACGTCACACAACTCTCGGATTGACACTGTTGACCGTTAGGCGATTAACAACAAATGACAAATATCAGTTGACAGTTTGTATCTTCTACGTGTGTATGTTGTCAAACCATAAACTGTGACGTCACACAATTTTCAAAGAGCGTTTTGGGCGCGAAAGCATCTGTCAAATTATATTTTGTTAATTTAACATATTTAAAGCCGTTTTTAGTATAAAAGCTGAATTTTAAGGCAACTTTTAGTTAATATAGAAAGTAATACAAGCGTTTCAAAAAATTGGAATACGATTCTCTTTTAGGCCCCAATTCATTATAGATACGACGAGATAAGGTATATAATTATAGCTCACAAATCCACCACATTGTAATTTTTTATTTTTTCGGTAGCATTTGTTTTAACGGAAATAAAGAGGTTGCAAATCGAGTAACAGAACTTCAGAACAGATATCATTTGATATTTACCAGTCGCTTTTCGGTGAAGGAAAACATCGTGAGGAAACTGGACTAATTCCAACAAGGCTTAGTTTTACCCTCTGGGTTGGAAGGTCAGATGGCAGTGGCTTTCGTAAAAACTAGTGCCTACGCCAAATCTTGGGATTAGTTGTCAAAGCGGACCCCAAGCTCCATTGAGCCGTGGCAATATGCTGGGACAACGCTAGGAAGAAAAAAAGAAATCGAGTAACAGAACTTAGTAACCAACTAGGTATAATAGTTATGATGTAAATGTCCATATCATGTTGGAGTCATATATGTATTAGCCAACTAATTATTCAAGATCAATACACTTAGCTCCCTTAGGTATTCGCCTAAATACAATCTCGGGCAAAATTGAGTTTTATAAAAGTGAACTAGTTTCTAGGTCATATTTTCTATGAATTGGTCATTTTTGTAGACTCCAATTACACTGACACTTTTCCTGGTTTTTCGCGGACCAGAATATCGATGATTTTTGTAACTTGATTTAGACGTTGCTATCATTTTCAATCCAAAAACACATAAAATCACAATTCAGAACATGCGGCAGCGTTGTTTTCTATCAAGTACCTCAAGCACCAGGGCGGCTACCGGGAAAATCGAAATTCGTCAATTTCGGGCATTTTTCTCTGTCACTCTAATTACGTCTTAGTGAGAGTAAAAGAGAAAGATCCCCGCAATTTGCGAATTTAGGTTTTCGCGGTAGGCCCCCAGGTCCTGTCAAGTTTCAGCAGTGTTGCCAGGTGAGCGGAAGAGAATTATCGTACTTGAGTGTCAATATTATTGTACCGTTGAAAAAAATATCGTACGCCAATCAAAAAGGCAGCCCCTAAAAATGTCTAGCAAAATAAGCTTAAATTTCCAATTAATAATAAAAAAAAATAAACTTTAAACTTACACCAAGGAGCCGAACACCCAAAAGATACTAATTTTAGCCTATTTCTGAGAGAAAGTGTCATATTTTGCTTCAAATTATTAGACTTTTAAGGTGGCATCATCCAAGGGCTGAAATTATAGTACTTTAGTGTACGATAATGCTCTTTGGAAGATTACGTCACACCGGGCCCAAATTATCGTACATGTACAACAATTATCGTACGCCTGGTCACACTGAGTGTCAGTGTCGACAGAGTCAGCTATAAACGCGTCAAACATCGCAACGTCGCGCCGATGGCCGTCCGAGGCATGAAGTGGCAACGCCGCAATGTATTTGTACACGACATTTGTCACACACACATGAGTAAAATTTATAAAAATATAACGTTGATTATTGCATGATTTCTGTATGAAACAAAGTTTTTCTATTAATTTAGCGCAAATGAATATTCGAAAGTAGATAGATGCGCAACTATTTATGTAATAATATTGTGTAATTAATAAATAAATAGCGATTGTTTTTTGTATGAAAATCGAACCACCTTAATAAAAAGTGTTAATACGTGTCTTTGAACTGCCCAAACTTCATCGGAGAGTTCACTAAATTCTGAAGCCGTCTCTATTTTCGAGGTTTTAAAAGTCCATAATCAATTTAACAGACCGAATGACTGCCCCTGAGACCTTGAACAGATATTCAGACTGAGAATATCTTCACATTGGATGCGTATCAACACGCCGCTCCAGTGTGCGAGCGGGAAATTGCTATACGTATATCTGCGTACATAGCGCTGTCTCGCTCACACCCCTAAGTAGACTACGGATCCACGTCAGTATGATAACTGTGTGTGCAAAAATGGGTATAGGAAGATACTCACGATCCTTAGTAGTGTACTGTCCGTTCGGGTTCGAAGACTCATAAGGCCCGTCGTACTCCAGCTTGACCTTGTACCCTGACAGCTCCTGTTTCATGGCGGTGATGAGGGGATACTTTCCAGTGCCGCAGGAGCCTCGGAAGTCATCCATGTCGATGGACCAGACCATGATGCCGCCGAAACCTTCTTCCTTGAGCCAGGCCATCTGGAAGTGAAGTGTTGGTGTTAGTTCAAATTAACTAAGAAGTCCTTTTAAGGCTAATATAATGTACTCGTAATCCAAATAACTTCTGACGTACCTGTGATGTTTACAGGGAAACTTAATCTAACATTTGATAAAAAATTACTATATTTTTAAAACATATCTGACAAAAAAAACCGGCCAAGTGCGACTCGGACTCGCACAGGAAGACCCTTTGACCACTGGGTGACCCTTTTTTATAGATAATGGTACGGAACCCTACCATTATCTATAAAAAAGAGTCACCCATACAAGTACTGACCTATTATATTTTGTTTTTAGTATTTGTTGTTATAGCGGCAACAGAAATACATAATCTGTAGAAATTTCAACTGGCTAACTATTACGGTTCATGAGATACAGCTTGGTGACAGACGGACGGACAGCGGAGTCTCAGTAATAGGGTCCCGTTTGACCCTTTAGGTACGGAACCCTAAAAATAGTGCAAGATACTATGAAGAACCATAATGAAGTGGAGAGGAGAGGAGTTGCGATGCACAAGGGTAAAAAAAAGAGAAAAAGATGTTTGTTTAAAGTTTTAGTTGCTTTACCTGACTAACATTGACTGAGGAACTCGCAATACTTGTAGAACGACATGATCCCGGCCTCTTAAAAAATACCTAAATTTAATCTCGAGAGCATTGAAGTCGGTGTTGGTTACCTTAGCTTTCAGCAATCTTTCTTCATCAAAGCCAACCCATTGGTCATCGTGTTGTCCTTTTGAGGAACCCATTGGTGTCTTACCTTGGTCTTCAGCGATCGTTCATCATCGAAGTCAATCCATTGGTCGTCGCGGTACTCGAACGGAACCATCTGCTCGTTGTCCCACACGAGGGTCGTGTTGTCCTCGCAAAAGGCACTAAACTCATACTCGTAAGTCGGTGTCGATTACCTTGGTTTTCAGTGATCTTTCGTCATCGAAGCCAACCCATTGGTCTTCGCGATACGCGAAGGGCACCATCTGCTCGTTGTCCCACACGAGGGTCGTGTTATCCTCGCGGAGGAACTCGCAGATCTCGTAGTACGACATGAACCCAGCCTCGTTGGTGAAGCGGCCGGCGGAGCCTGTTTGACAACATATTTTTGTTAATTTATTATAAATACATGATTTACATATTCATACATTTTAATTGCCGACCAAATGAAAATTTCTTATTATAATATAGACCAGAGTGGGATACGCAAAGCACAACGTTTTATCGCAGCAGCGAAAACACATACAGGAATACAATTCAGTCAGGATTATTCCCAGAAAATTTAATGCAATTGACTGATACGGGCTTTAAAAGTAAAATATCCACATTTATTTTATTTAAATGAATAAAAAAAAGATTACAAAAAGCCTTGAAGTACTAATCTGCCAAACTGCAGTACAGTTATTTCATTTGTTACGCAAGTTTAGTTGGAATGCAGACCATGTAATGTGTATAGTACGTACAGTTACCAAAAACTGACCAAACTCCCAATCAATATTTATCTACTAATATCGCACACATACCCTTTAAATTATTATTCCTAAATATACGATATAGCACAATTTGTGTAATAACCCACAAAATCGTTTGTCCAATCACCCATATAAAATCGGACCGTACACGTTCCCAACATATTCGAGAACATAACCGCTGGCCTCAAAACTTAAACAATATTCCTGTTAAACAAACCAATATTCGAAAATGATTTGCACGAGCGCAGGTAACGATGTTATGCCAACAGTTTATTTAGCCTTTATTGTGTACGAATAAGGTGTTTATTTGCAGGTAACGTTATTATATTCAAGCTTAGAGCATTTTAGACTCGTGCAGAGATTATTGTTTATCATAATACCTATTCTAGGTTTATAAAGATCAAATAAAAGCGGGATTTGTGTTATGTATTTACATAATTAAGTTTTAAAAGGGATCTACCTTTTAACAGATACCACATACAGATACAGATAAATATTGTACTTACATATTGTATATTATAAGTATTATAACCAACTGACTGTGCGAACACGCCACATCAAACCTTCATCAAACAGTCAAGAACAGGTATGATCTGATTGATGCCTTAAAGGAACATTTTTGATTTGGGTGAATATTGATACTGGTGTATTTTCTCACCGCTGTCTCATATTGTACTCTTAAAACCTTAACCGCTTATATAAGGCCGTTGCGCTCAGAAAAATTGTTTCATATAACACCCACGGCTACTTTCTATTTTACCATTGCGACGCTCGCTATGGAACTTAAATGGTCGCACGCTGTGCGGTTCCAGAGCAATTTCCTTGCGCGAACTTTCTGGGTGTGGAATGATGACTTGACGTGTTTTTAAGAGACCCACACAACACACAGAATGGCGCCAAAAAAGGAGTAGGCACACATAGGTTTTTTAACTGTACCACATGCGGGGCGCATTCTTGTATATATAATTGTTTGCCGAGGTTTTCTGCAGTTGCTACAGTATGGGGTTCTTCAAAAAAGTATTGTAAGGGTAGGAAACGCGCATGTAACATCTCTGGAATTGCAAGCGTCCATAGACTACAGTGATAGCTTACCATCAGGCTGGCCAAGTGTTTATTTACCACCGTCTCGGTATAAAAAAACTTACCGCCACCAGAAGCAGGCGCGCCGATATCAAACTGTGTCTCGTTGATCAAAGTGAAGGAGCGCCCGTAGGTCGGCATGCCGATCATCAGCTTCTCCTTGGGAGCCCCCTGTCGCACCCACTCGCGGGCTGAGTAGTCCTGGAAACGAAGAGTTATAGGTAAGGACGGTAAGGTTCCAAGTGGAGACAACTTATTATAACTCTTATTTAATTATATTATACGGCAGTAGCTTTATGTCTCATGGCCAACAGTGAACGCTAGTGAGTGTTCAACGGCCTATGAGAATTCATAATTATTGACCGAACTTAAGCGAAGGTGTCCGTTTCAGCTTTGGCAAAAATGCTTTCGTATCTCCGGCTGTTCTCTGCAGGTCGCATTCCTCAACAGAGTCTAGATTCATTCTGTCATTTCGTTTTTTGGAAAATATTCAAACTGGCAGAACTTGCCATAAAGGACTAAAGCGCCAGTAAGATCTATGGCGCTTAAGACCATTGTGAGTTTGCTCTGATAGTGATTCAACAAAGTATTTTTTAATACTTTCGCGAGATCACACATCATCAATAACACGCACACACATAACCCTTTACAGCCGGGAAAAATATTTTGCAAAGATTCATAAAAAATGCACGTGAACCGTTTTTAATTGTTATAAAATACGCGTATAAAATGTTTAAAAAAATCCTAGTGTCCTTTATCATAAAAAAAATCGCGTGCACGAAAGTGACGTTCAGGAACTATCTGGAAATGCACGAACGTGCAAATTCATTGAGTTTTGTCAAATAATATGACTAAAACGCAACATTTTACAGAACAATGCATGTGTATGCTGCACATGCATAGCATATGAAGTAATCAGTATTCAATTTAGCATAATTATCACAATTTTCTTTAAGAATCAACATCTTAACGATTAAAGAATGATTAAAAACAATAATCAACAATTGTAAAGTACTCTCAATTCAGTACATCTAAAGGAAATGCTTGAAAAAATTATTTTGACGTGTAACGAACACGTTGCATTTAATACAACGAGTAATAGCCCTGCTGAAGTAGTCTGAAGCAGTCTGAAATTGGCGGGCTCTTGGAGATTTGGTATCGTCAAATTGAAGCATCATCTGAAATATCACTCAGACGCCTCAGACATGCTTCACTACGTCGTTTTCTTGGTGGTTTAACCAACATTTCTAAGATTTTGAAGCGAAAATCGAGTAAATCCAGTATTTCGCACCTAGGACGGCCTATGGCATCACAATCAAGCGAATATCCATAAAATGAATACTGATTCATTCACATGTAAAAAGAAAGAAAGAATTTAGTTTCAGTGTCCATCTCCTTGTTTAAAAAAAGGTCTCTCATGGGTTTATTAGTTCATAACTTTTTCTGAAGCTGTAACATACACGTATGACCGAATCTTTATCTCCCATCTCTTGACAACCTTAATGCTGATCGTTCCCGAGCAGTTAGACAGTAGGAAAACATATTTGTTGTCTTTCCTCCTAACTAGTGACACTGGGTCTGTCACAATCAGCAGGCTTTAGGTACATCTCATCGTATTCGTCGTTGATTCTTTGATTTCGTTTTCAATTCATTCAAAAAGCGAATAAGGGAATTATTCGAGGTCATCGTATAATTCCTCAATATGTGATATACTCGTATCATTATTGCACAAAATTTCAAGGAATTTTTTGCCTCTTAATGGACGCTTAAAAAAAACACAAATCTAACATTACAAAACGAAAAGTATTATAAAACTATCAAACATATGACTATTTATTTTGATTTGATTTTCTGCGCAGAAGCCGGATAGACAAAAACTTGCAAATAGTTATGACCATCGATTTACGGGCTACGGCCGAACCCTCAAATTCGTGCACTTCTTTTTTACGAGCATGTTGTTTCCCTTTAATAACTTATTGTTACTCTAATTTGTGATAAATAAACACACATAACTCTTTTACTGTAATAATTAAGTGTTAAATAACAAGTTTGATACCAAAATTATACAAAATTAAGAACTTACGTGTGCCACTGCTCCCATCAAAAAATGCCACCATCTTCAAAGCAGTCTCGCGACGGACTGATCTTACTGACCTGCGGTATTTAGTACTGAAACGTGTCGCTAATGTCTGCAGATTCGATCGGAATAGGTCTGAGCTCGAAAAGACAATTTACTTGCGGGCAGGATTTTTTAAATGTAATTTGCAGAATTATATCGAACCGGTCGTAAAGGGATAAGTAACTCAAACGATGACAGACATTCCAAACGAACTTGTGAATTCCTCACGATGTTTTTATATAACTAGACATATAAAGGTTTCATGTTACAATTTTATTCGCAATTTATCTCTTTACACACCTTTTATAACTATTCCCTTATTATAAATCAGTTAAAAGCGATCGTATATCATACAAGAATTGATTGAAATCCATCGAGGTATAGAAAATTTCTAAATTGTTATGAAAAGGCTGCGTTTAAGCCTACTGGAGTGAACAAGGGTCGGGTCTTAATATTATGTTATTATTACCCTTTCTTTGATTTTTCGATCATATTTTTCGGAATGCCTAATGAAGCAGTGTGATGGAAAACGTGCCTCCTTTTACAGTCTTAATTTTCCGTGATTAATGATTATCAGCTGTGTTAGGAAATTTGAATGACTATTTCAGGATATTTTCTGGAAAATAATGAATAGTTAATAAAAAGGCAAGAGCCGGTGCATAGGAGCAATTACAGGAACGATACCTTATAAATCCGACAAAAATGTAGATTTTCTTATAAACATAATATCTAATAAGGCAGTATATATAAATAAAATAACATACTAAGGTCCGCATCCGAGGGCCTCAATGAACATCAAGCGACCCTAACTAATTATTTATTGTGATATTGTATACATGTTTACTTGAGAACAAAGCGTTGTATGATGTAACATTGTTGGTGTTGCTGTAATAAGCTCGTTTGTAGTTAGGGATAGAAATACGCACTTTACCGGGTTGCAGGATTTCAAGGAGAATGTTAGAATCCCTTGAAGTATATTAACCCTAATATCAAACCTAAAGTTACCCATCCCCCTATGATTTATTGGGACTTGCTACGCAATTTTCGGGTCACAGATCACATTTATTAGGTCGATATTCATATTTAAGCCTTATGTCTCATGAGGATTTATAGGCCCCGGGTACGACTGACGAAGCGATTCTTCCTTAAACCCTTTTTTACGGCACAGGCGATCTAGCTACCATATTATGCAGCACTTCAAACACGTGTTCTTTATTCAATTAATTTAACTGACATTCAATTGTCAGTTTTGAACCATGAGCCCGAATTACGCTAAGTAAATTTTGCGAGAAATATTGACGAGAGCGCTCTAAGTACTTTTTTTTATTAAGGAAGCCCAATGCGTAAAACATATTTCGTGCTTGCAGTAGCGGTTAGTTACTGAGTAAAGCAGTAGCTGACCGGGAAATCTACTTTGCTGTGGCAAAATTCTACAAGACATAGCCAGTTTTGACTTGAACACTCTTCGAATTTTCAATCAAGTTTCAAATTACTTATATAGAAACGTATCAGACGGTTTCTGAGAAAAAAGCTTGTAACCGATTTACAATACAGAACTTATCCCTTAATCCCGTAATCTATAAACACGGTTTTGCATTTAGCACTACAAATGGTCAGTGAATGGTTTGAAATGGTACGTACCACAGTGAGTTTCTTCTGGTAGCTAGTGGCGCTCTCCAGCGGGAACAGAGGGCTGTTGTGGCCGACTTGTCTTTCCCATTGCCCGTGGAAGTCGTAGGTCATGACGTTGATGAAGTCCTGGAGTCAATTTTTTTATTTTTTAGTTATAACGAAAATGTTCAATCAACACGTGTATTATGGTACAGCACAATCCAAAGGAGAAATACTCAAATCTGAATGCAAATCAAATATAATTTAACTAGAATTGTGTCTAAGAAACCATGTACAGATTTTAGGTAGGTCAAAAAATTAAATTTCGATCAGAATCTAAAATAAATAATCTGAAAAGAATAGTGCGTATACTGTATATTTTCATACTCCTGTCGTAATAAAGATATTAGAATTTAAAGTAAAGAACATTAATTATTAAGGATTTTCTTATGAGATACTTACAGCTGGACTTGTACCTACTTAGTAGTATTTAGTAGTAAAACTCTTTACTGTACAGAAATGAAAACAAAACAGGAAATAAAACATTCAACATTAGTACAAAGGCGAACTTATCCCTATAAGTGATCTCTTCCAATTAACATTTGAGCAATTGAGGGAGAATTGGAGATGGTAGACGTCCGTATTGTACAAAGTGGCGCAAAAAATAAATAAATAGAAAAGGTATTTTTTTTCCACCTACAATTAAATATACATGGAATGGTATATCACCTACAACAAATATATACAAATATTTATATTAGCGTGTTTAGATACATGGGCAAAGAATAAGGCGGCTTATACATATGCTGCAGAAAATCTAAATAACTTACCAAGTATTTAGAGATCTCCGGCACATCATACCCAGCTGCGATGGCTTCGAACGAGGCGGGCACAGCAGCGGTGAGCAGCAGGCGCGGCTGGCCAGAGGTCTTGGCTTCTCCTTCGAAGGCCAGGCGGAGTTCTTTCAGGAGGGAGACAAAAGCAGCGCGATCATCGGCTCCTCTGTGAAAAAATATATGTTTAATTTGGCCTCAAAATACCTATAATCCTATAATATCTATTATTAGCAAAAGTTTAATGAAACATTAGCGAAGTTGTTTGAATTTAAATATCCACAAAGTTTGCAAAATGATCTGGTTCATTATGAGAACAAAAGTGTCGTGCGGTCTCGGCAGCCTACTTCAACAAATCAGTTAATAATGTGCTAATATTATGTGCAGCAAAAAGTAAACAAAACCCTAGGCAGTATTGATATTTGGAATTTTTTAACAAGACAAGAGTTACAAGCATCCATAGGCTGCTTAACATTAACATCAGGTGGGTCGTACGCTTGGTTGCCAACATCGTGTATTTAAAAAAAACAGGCAGGCAGGTGCGGATTGCACCTTAAAATTCTTGAAGCGAACTGTTCTGGTTTCCAAGTTTCTTCTTTTATTTTCTACACTACGTACCTGGGGTACTCCCAATCCACGTCAAGACCATTGAACTGATAGTCTCTGAGGAATTCGATAGCTTCGTACACGAACTGATTCATACGGAAGACGTTGGAGGTCAGCTCTTTGAAGGGAGTGGAGCCGAAAGCCCAGCCGCCGATGGCGAGCAAAATCTGAAAGGAAACACATTTATTAATACATTGAAAAAAAAAAACAATCAAACACAAGGGGAAAACTTGATTTTTCTGAAATTAATCCGGTTCCATAATTACGATATTTTTCTTGAAGTCTAAGACAAAATCGTGCTTTGAATTTGAAATGTAGATGATGGCTCCGTAATTTATGCAGTAACTTTGGCCGTCAAAAGTTCACGTTTGCCAATGCAGTGTTAAACTAGGGGTACTAATATTCTTTTTTTAAGATTTTTTTTTCTACTATCAATAAGATTAATAACTAATTATTACGAAATCCACTGGTAAATAATGTTAAATTATATTATAAATATTTGAAATGATTTTGAGTTACCTAATTCAATTACATCAACAGTACGGATAATTAGCAAAACAGATACTAATCAGCAAAATTGGCAATTAATTCTAAATGAGCAGTGTGTTAATTTAACGATGAATTGTTTTGTAACATTAAATATTCAGCTCACTCATGCTTCATTCGTTTGATTGATTTTATCATTTAGTACACACAAATGTTATTACAATTAGTTGGTGAAATAAATGGCATAACTGACAGATTTGATTTAGACCAATTTATTAATAGAATAAAAAACAATACTTCTATGAAAATTTTGACACCTAGCACGATTAAATGTGCAATATAGATACTATTTAGGTAATACGGCATCCATACATAGGAAACGCTAAACCCAACCTGTTACTATTAGGATGTATATATGTAAGTGCGCATATTGCATAAAAACTGACGGGTCACACATCATTGTAGGCAATCTATACATACCTATTTTTGATTAATTTTCTAAGCGTTGTGTTTCTGTGGTCTTCTTATTAATTATTTTCCTGAAAAGGCCCCGCTAAATTGGTTACTTTTGCCCATCTGTCTCTAAGCATACATGATGTACGGCCACACCATTAGCCTAGCGCAATAGCGTACCAGTTTTGACAAGCGTCCAAATATGGACGCCATGCTACTGCAGAACTAATATAGTAAAATAACTGACCTTTAAGTTAGCATTCTTCTCCCTCAACGCGACGACCTTCTCATACATATCCGCATTTTTTTCATCGCCTTCAGCCAACTTGTGGTCCTTGAGGGTGGCGAACGCGAAGATGACATGCGTGCAGAGGTTCGGGTCCACGTTATCGGCGGTGAAGCGGCCGGCGCTGGGGCGCTTGGACGACCAGGACGTCAGGTAGCAGAGGACTTGAGGTTCACGCTCTGAAAAAAGATTGTATTTAAAATATCATGAAATGAAATGAAGGTTAGATAGAAAAAAAAAACACGAAAACGCGTCTGATTTTCAATGATATGTCGTTATCATTACCCTGCATACCACAGCAGTATGATTTCAGTATAAAATAGCTAGTGATATTGCCGAGAAATATAACAAGTAAAATTTCAAACAGAAGTATAATATTTTCAAAACAATGCAGCTAAAGGTAAAATACCCAAGCAATGGCAATATCTTTTATCCCTTTCAAATTTCCTGGCTTCACGCACCCTCACCTTAAGTAATATACCAACACTTCAGAAGTCCGCTTACACGTCTATGTAAGAATCGGTTGCATTTTATTTTATCGGAAATTTCATAGTCACAGTGGATTAGCGTTGATCAGTCCGTCAGTTCTGGCTCCCACAGATGTAAAATCAAATGTAATTCAATGGTATTGTACATAATGATACCATGAAATAAACATTAATTTACAAAATGTACAAATTAATATTGAAGTATGAGACTAAACCGTAAAACAATTACATTACATTTCAAAAGCGGTTATTAAATAATGAGTGAATTAATAATATTCGCAGCTACGTAAACAGTACACTTGATTAACATCCGTACCTATTTATTATTGAACACAATGAAAATTAAAACAATAAACGAGCAAAAATGTATTGCCATAACTAACCAAATTGTGAAAATGTTTGGTACAAAATAAAATAGAAGTCAACAGTCAACAATGCTTTCAATTTTCGTGTTATTACTGTTCATTCATTTTAACAATAAACAAAATCGTACCCTGTATAATAAGAGGCCTTTTTATCAGTGCGAGATGTTTTAATCGTACCCTTTATATTTCAGTTGATAAAAAAAAACAAAGCCATCACAGTATAGTGCCATCTAGTTAGACTGTGTAACTCGGCGGCACGATTTTTTCTTACGCTTTACACCTCTTCTATAATCAATAAACTTTATTATTACCACGAATGAGATTAAAGTTAAATGGTTCAATCGGAACATCATCTATGACAGCAAAAATGGTATGAATTATTAATTTAGTAAGTATAGGTTTTTGTGAATTTCTAGAAAAAAATATTTTTCATTGTATTCATATTCCATTTCGATAAAGTGTCGTTTAATTTCGCCGAAAATAATTTCTTCATTTATCAATTCGAAAGCTTAAACGGAATCTAATTGTGAGACTTTCCTTATTTAAACTCAAACGGCAATTTTATTAAGCGTCAATCATCCAAAGCTAATATCAAAGAATATTTCGAAGCATTTTTGACTCGATATTAAAAACGAGGGATTCATAGAATGCTATTTCTTGATTCTAATGGTAGAGGTAATAAGACACCGCTACCCAAGGTAGCCATGCCATTGTAGGTACGCGTAATACTACGAGTATTATTGTAGGGAGTATTTTAGAGCAAAGTCGGCCTGGCCCGCCACATTAGGGCTAACGCTAGACAACGTCCATAATGTTTATTTAGGGTCACCGTCATCGAAAACGACGAAGAGGACTATATATTATATAGAGACGTATGTATGTACGTATTGTATTATGTTTGCATTCGTAAGATAAAATTGAGCATACGTAAGTTTACATTTCACACATCTAAACACAAAAATTACTTTTAAAAAGATCTTAATCAGTTTGGGCCCTGCGATACTTCAAGCAGATACACATATATAATTGTTATACTTTTAATAACAACTTTTGCGTTTGGTATTAAGAAACTGTTCTTTTTTTGTCAATTTTAATATATAAAACATTCAATACCAACCAATTGAATAACCTTCATATTTACTACAAAACGCACAGAATTCATATCTTTTGGACTCAACTCAATTATACAGCCTCAGAGGGTATCTAATGTGTTCACCATCCATCCATATTACGGTATTTCTAACTTCAATACATCCCATGCCATACAAGGCACAACTTTTTATAACTCACGTCAAGACTTTGTCACGCCGTAAAAACTCCTAAAGAATACTTTAACTTCCGCAGTATTCCTCAACACTCAAAATATGTTATTTATAACGTACTTGGAGGAAACTTGGGGGTACTTGAAAAGATTGTCGCGTCATAACTGAGGGGTCTTAAATCACTGAGTTCCTTAAATGTACGTATTTTTGGTAAGCCAAAAGAATTTAGTTTGTGTGAAATATTAAACAAGTTGCCGTGATTTATGATTGCGTCGGAATGTTTTGGCAGTTACTGTGCATTCGTCTGTGGTTTGTAAATCGTGTTTTAAGGTAACGAACGGTCTTGGCATAGGAACGGAATGGCCAAACTATTTCTCTACTCAAATTACAGAGTATTTCGGCGAACAACAACAACATAGAAACTAAAATAAAATTTGTAAATTTAATAATTACAGCTACCTAAAAGATGTCTGGAAAAGATCGACTTTTTGTTACCCGCCGTTACTTGTGTTGCTATTTTCTCTCTGTAGTGTGCAAAAAAAATTCTTTGTATTGTATTTTAATAAAAACACCAATCGTAACAGTATTTGAAACTGAGGTGGACGTTAACTTGAGAAACACAATGGAAACACATTTCGACTCTCGAGCGTCGACCTATATCAACATTTACGAGGCTGTCACAACCAACGACATAGCAACTACATTTCACCGTTAAAAGCAGTCGATGCTTCAAACTTTCAACCACGCGACCCATTCGCGTCTTGGCAGGAGAAACAAAGGGGCTAAGAGTGACCCTTGAGATACTCCCGTGAGAGATTTGTTGCTTTCCGTGCCAAACGCATTGTTATAATGGGTTGTCTGTTGAGATAGGTTTGAAGTATTGTTTTGAATATTTGTAAATGTGTTGAACTTTGAAAGATATTTAGATGATTGTCGTGGCTATTGTGGACTTATTTAAATGGTGCTTACGAGTTTTAAATTATTCATCAGCCGACGTAAAGGAATTGAAAAACAAATAATTATAGATAGAAAGTTTATTCTTAAACTTGCGCAATAAAATATTTATTGATCCTTTTTTACAGAAAACCGTGCATAGCAGTTAGGCATAGATAGCGTCTTATTTGCTATACGAGATAAAATTGTTGAGTGTTTTATAAAGTCATCAAACTAACTATTTTCATATTATATCGCTACAAAAAAATCGTACGGTGCAAGCACAATAATATGAAAGTGTAATTTACCGTACCAACTTAACTAGAAATAATGATGAAATATGAAACAAACGTCACCTCATACTCACTGAACATAATTGTTAAGCAGCAGCACTACTGTTGACCGCAAATATAACTTTGTAACTCCGAACGTGTCATTTACCATAACATAACGAGGGCCTCATCAAAAAATATTAAAAACTCTTTAGAAAGTTAAACAGGTAAATATAAAAAAAATCGAAAGTGAACATGAGAAAATTACTAATATTAACCATTAAAATTCAAACAAAGCCAATTGGCGAGTTAAAGAGAGAAAGTGATCGCAATATATTAAGACAAGTTATGGTGGTTCATTTAGAAAAGAAAAAAAACTATATAAGCAACTGATTGGCGCCATGGCGACAATTCTTGTTGCGTAAGAAATTTTGGCTTAGAGTCCAAATAGAGAACTCAATTACCATTAGAGTAAAAAGTTTACTTATTACTAGATTTATACCGTACTGATTCGTTAATTATTCGCAATCAATGGCGTTGGCCGATCGAAGTATTTTATAGATGGCGCTAGCATAGGTTTAAGTTAGAAGTCAATCCCTAGAATTGTGTCAATGTTCATTTTTATTAAATCTATGTCCTCGACGATAGCCCTTTAAGCCAAATATCATAGATCAAAACAGGGAAAATCCATGCTGGTGTCATAGTTGAATAGATATTTTATAATCTTTTGTTAGTTGCCAACCCAATCAGGATAAAAATAAACAGATTACTGAATAATATCATATCCATATATTCATAAATAGCGTAGGTTTTGTTAACCTTCAAAAACTTACTGTTCTTATCGAGCTCAGCAGCAGCATTCTTGTTCTTGACAATGATGGTCTTGGTAGGTTTCTTGACTCTGCTGAGGACATCAGACAGGCTGATTTTGATCGGCTGAGGTTTCTCGGTGACTTCTAGAACCACTGAGGCTGCCACTGAAGCCCAGTCTACGTCCTTAGCGTCCTTGCCACGAGAGATACCGCGAAGCTCCTCTCTGAAATAAGTTGTAGTATTGACGTGATGTTATATAATCTTTACTATAGAAAGTAAGAAATGACTATACTGAAATGAGATAAAAAAAATGTTGACAAAAAAGTAAATTTTTAATTTAAAAGTGGTAATGTGGGCTCAAAGACACTCCCTAAAACGATATGTAATGAAAATTACGAGAGTTATTTTAATTATACCTAATTGTAAACATCAATACACAATTGCACTAAGTCAACAATGTAATTTAAAAGTGAAAGTGTACTGATACTTTAAGTGAAGTGTACTAGCAGGTACTGACCTGCAGGCAGAAACTAATAATCAGTGTCCGGAATATGTAGCCTATTTTTTGCAATTATAGTATATTATAGTATCTTTTTTTTTACTTAATTACTTAAATAATTTTTTCTTCACTTTATAGCTTTTTACCGAATAAGGCAAAAGGAGGATAATTATTTCTATTAGACAGCTAATTTATTTTAATGAAACTGCGTTTCTAGTTTTTACTAATTTGGTTTTGACCTTTGATAAAAGCGTCTAGTCTTTACCTCATAGCTCCAATGAGGGGGTATTTGACGTCTCCACCGCACACACCGCCACTGAAGTCGTCCATGTCTACGGTCCACACCATAGCGCCTCCGAATCCGTTGTCCTTCACCCATCTGTGGAACAAAATGAGAATCAGAGCCTACATAAGTAC
Source organism: Cydia pomonella (assembly GCF_033807575.1). Taxonomy (NCBI): domain Eukaryota; kingdom Metazoa; phylum Arthropoda; class Insecta; order Lepidoptera; family Tortricidae; genus Cydia; species Cydia pomonella. Next base: position 17,199,276 of record NC_084712.1, read on the forward strand.
TCGTAAGTATGTCATAAGTCATTATGATACAAGAAGGTAACTAGTTAACTACAAGAAGGTTACAGTCCGTGTGCTCTTAGAATGACATGAGGGTTGTATAATGATACTTGTGTGATACTGATATTTTGATTGCTTATTAACTCACAAAACTTTTTAACTTATCGTATAAAGTTACAATACTAATAAACACTAAATGACGTTCAGCACATGAATCAGAAGTTGATACAACCAAACCCTTCACGTTATACTTGCAAACAAGAGTAACTTAATATCTAAAATAAGTATTAAATTGAAACTAGTACAAACCTCATCTTGTGCCTGATGGATTTCTCGTCATCGAAGCCGACCCACTGATCGCCCAGGATGCAGTAAGGCACCTTCATCTCATCGTCCCAGACGTAGGTGGCGCCGTTCCGGAGCATTTCACATACCTAATGGGAAAACATCAATTAATATTGATGGATTTATTGGTCGTTAAGTGATTTTTCGACGTTTTTCATTTAGTAAAATTATTATTTTTGATACATTATTGCTGAACAGTTGCCGTTACACTTTTTTACTAAGGGATTAGGGATAATTCAAACCGAGGAAAATATCAAAGTTACTATGTAAGTATCCTAATCTTCGGGGCATAGAATAGCTTCATTGTGTTGGTCCCGAAATAAATGACTTCAATCGTTCACTCAGATCTTTCATTCATTCCGGCAATTACCTCGTAAATGGTATCATAGTGATCAGGTAATAAAGTCATAAGACTCTTTTTATACCAAACGGTTTCAAAAGACAAAACAAATGCCCTTGAGAATTACCCGTAAAAGCAAAGTATTAAGATTAAGTTCGGATGCCGACCGCAGCAGCGATTCTTTTATAATATTAATTTTCCTTGATTATTGTTAACCCTTAATCAAATACCGGGAAATTATTTCCCACTTCATTCTAATTTACAAAATATTTTTTATCTTTTTAATGGCAGCACTCAGCGATACCAACCATACAGATTTAAAATCTTAGTAACAATTTGAATTTGAAAAATGGCAACACTTTTGTAATGGCCGCCATTTGTGATCATACGTCAAAGTCAATGTCAGTTGTCGTGATTTTTTTGCAATAACAACAGTTTTTTTTAGTGTTTTGAGGTTAAGTGCAAAAAAAAAATCTGGTAAGTGCATACACTGACTACTATCATAAACTAAACTTATTTTTCCTGTGTTTTGCTTTAAAACAATTGTGATAACGATATGATTTAGCCAAGATTTTAAGGTTTTAGTAAGTGGGAAATTATTTCCCATTGTCTGTTCCTGAACTAACGATTTAAAAAAAAAAATGTAGGTTTTATCAAGTGGGAAATTATTTCCCAATGTTTGTTCTCCACCTACTTTTCATACTATTTCATCTGAAGAAGCACTGTAATATTTTTAGATGATAAGCTAATTGCATTGATCATTTCGCATTGTTTAATTAATACTATTCCAAAGATTTTCTTCCAAAGTTCTTGTAATAAGATAATAAATAAATAATAATAATAATCTTTCATTTGTATTCCCAACTTCTTGTAATAAGATAATAAATCCTTCATTTTAGGCCTGCATGTTAATTTTTTTTTACTGTTACTAAAAATCATACTTGAATTCCAAGCAAAGCCGGGGGGAGCTACTAACTTGTAAAAAGTTTGTAACCGTATCGGACAATGGGAAATTATTTCCCACTTCATTCAAAATTTTGCTATTCCGTACCGGATAACGGGAAATTATTTCCCACCGCAAAACCCCCCTTTCCCCCCCACTTAATTTTTTTAAATATATTTTTTCGTAATCTACGCACCCAAATTACCTAAAAACCATTCTTAGTTTTCAAAAATTTCATAATAAGTGGTCCGTTTGATTAAGGGTTAAGGTGTTGTTGTTGCACTACTATCTAGATAAGATTAATACGTTCAATCCGTAAGTTAGTTTATAAAGGCTGCTGCTAAAGTACAAATGTTACATATTATTACTACGTCTACTACTATCTACTACATTAGGTACTACTACTATCAGAAGTTAAAAAAAAAACCTAAAACGCCCGACCGCGTCTACTTATGATTTCACGGTAATTTGAAATTGATCTCGGTAATCTGCCGCTTGACACCCTGTACTTTTTAATAGAGCTTGTCAAAGGTTTCCACTTCATGTTCTCATATATAATACCCCTGTAAAACAGATAACATGATATCTCGTTTTTCATTCAATTTACCTCGTAGTGGGCGAGGAACCTCGCTTTCTTTTTTTGTACTTATCGGCCGGTAGACGATTTAACCCTTTATAAGGGATAAGGGTGCCACAAATTATGCAAAATAGAACCTATCACTTTGAAATAGAGTTCTAAATCAGATGGGAAATATCTATTTCCTCTGCCTTATAAAAGCTTAAAATAGCTATTTAAAACTAGATTTTTAGCTTTTTGTGTCACATATTTTTTTACTAATGGTTCTTCAACGTCATTATAGGCGAGAACCCTCTCTCATTATAAAAGGAATAGGCGTTAAAATATATTTGTTTACAGCTCAATATATTATAATAATTCTACTTCATACTCACAAATATTATACGTCTGTAAAACACATAACCTGATACGTATCTCGTTTTTCATTAAAGTTACCTCGTAGTAGGCGAGGAAGCCGCTCTCCTTTGTGTACTCGCCCGCCTTGCCGCCGCCGCTCGCAGGGGAATTCACTTTGAAGTTATTCGGATTGGACAGAGTGAACGTCCGGCCGTATGTCGGCATACCTGGAGGGAGATATTAGTAATATTAAAGATTATCAAATCAAACTGAGACCCGTGGAGCGCAACATGCTTGGAGTAAAAAGGATTGATCCGAAAAAAAAAAGGCCAGGACATGTAACTTTTGTAACACCTTTTATGTAAACCCTTTTTATGTGCAAATAAATGATTATGATTATGAAACACTCCGTTGCGTTCCAAAACAGGCATGGTCTCGTCGGGGTCAAAAGCGCCAGGCTAAAGTGGGACTGGGCAGTTGGCAGGCCATGTACGACCTATGCACCCACAGAGGTGGGGTAAACTAGGCACGGAGTTGGTGTTACAACGTAAACGCCAGAGTGATCGGTCTAGGTCGGATGGCTGGATGGCCTGGACGCATTTCTCAGCAACTGGACAGGACATATTGGACTTAGTTGGCAAGAAATCTAGGGGGAGACCTCTGCGCAGCAATGGGACACTTTGTGTGGCCGAAGTTTTTCGGGAAAAGTTCGAAGGAAAAAAACAGAGGAATTATATTTACTTGTAGAACTTTTCTACATAATTCCATCCACTTTTCAGCCGGTAAAGTACAACTTTCAATTAGCGCCAGACTCGAGAGAGTTTACAATAGTATGCAAAGTTGAAAAGAGAAAAACAATTGGCGTTTAATTCGGATAGCAACCCTTTTTAAGCGAGTAGTACCCGTATAAAAGTGACAGATTTATATGGGAACTAAAAAAGAAGTAACAAAGGAAGTTATCTACTTAAAAAGGTCCATTCCAAAAAATTGTTGTGTACGTGAGTATTGTTTAAAACAAATTAAGTAGCCGATATTTGGCATGATAACGTTTAATAACATAGCTTTCAATTAAACAGTGGAATGAAATTCACTTCCTGCAAATCTATTCCCAGTCCACTATAACTTGGATCTTTTAAAATCGAGAGTGAATAGACATATTTTGGTTAAGCATGTTCCATCCTATACTGTATTGGCACTTACCATCAGGTAAGATTGTTGTCAAAAGCTTACCTTTTTCTAATAAAAAAAAAGCATAATACAAATTTTAACAGGTTATTAAGATAGCTGACATACGCATCACGTCCCCAAAAAAGTAGAAATTTTGTGGAATGCCCCAAACAATCATGTAAAATTTTGACTGGAATTACAATTTTTACTGGTTTGGGTTTTATCATTGTTATATTACTAAGTACACCAATTGACCAGCCAGCATTTTTCCTTACTTGACAATAATAAAGAATAGAATAGAAAGCCTACATTCGTGGAAAAATAAAAGAAGAAAGCAACATGTAACATTATAACAAACAACTTGGAAAAGAAATAATAGTTCACAACGAATTTATATACATAAATAGAATGGTGGCGATAAATGTCAAGAAGACACTTTAATTAAACACTTGTTTAATTGAAATAAAAGAACCCTTGTTCACACAACATAAGCTTCAGAATTGCACATGCCTTAATTAATATATTAGGACACCTTATACGTAAACGAGTTGAATTTATAATTCTGCTTCAAAATGTTAAAGCAATCTCAAAATGTCACGATTTAACCTTACAAAGACATCAACATTCGCTGTTAATTTACCCTTCTTGTTCACGAAAACACATAAATTGTCAACAGTATGATTAAATTCTGAATTTGAGTCAAAGTTGACGAAGTAAAACGACTTTCTTGATTTACAACCCATTTTTGTTATTCACAGCCAAAGACTTATTGATAACATTAGATGGCTAAGAATATAAATTCTTTCTTCAAATTTGACGGCGTTTTATGGTTCCGTAAATTATGCAGTAAATCTGTACCCCTAGTGTAAATTTAGTCGATAGCGAAACGTGACCGTGACGTACGCGTTTGCGTTAAGTCTCATTTTGTATGGGTTTTTGAACAGCGCGCCAAGCGGGACGTTTTGGAAAGTCAAAAATCTCATACAAAATGACACTTAACGCAAACGCGTACGTCACGTTTCGCTGTCGAAAATATTTACACTAGGGGTACAGATTGACAAATATCAACGTTTGACATCCCTCGACAATCACAGAACCTATGGTACAATACAGTAACTGTTCGCTTTTTCTGACATTTCACATGTCTTCTATAATAAATTACACTTTGTTTTCAGTCCAAGAAAGGTTTGAACAAGTTTATCAAACTTTTACTACCCACTCAATCAATCTTATTGAAATCGCCTAGTTTTATTATTTACGGCCTTCGAATGTCATTTTTAATTTACAACCAGGGATGACCTTGTGTCGTAAACTAGCCCCGGACCCTCGTTTTATTTATTTACCCCTACGTCAGGGGTCACAATTTATGTTCCATGACAAATTGGAAATTTGCAGTACTGTTAGAATTTTCATTAGGTAGCGCGACTTGGGAATAACGTGTAGACTTTGTTTTTCTTATTTGATTTTGTGATTCAGTTTGATTTCATATTTCATAGGTACTTTGTACGATAAATCAATGCAGGATAATATATTTGATAAATAAAGTTGTGATAACATATAGTGTTGGCCTGTACTACACTACAAAGGACAATTTTTGATCATAATGACAATTGTAAAGATACATAGCTAAATATTATCTCAGTAATTTCCTGAGAGTCGTCTAGTTTTATACATCATGGCAACCACTACCAATTATTAGTATATTGTTGGGCATGGAATCTACTTCAGTGTAATGACGTCATCAAAATGACTTCCGCCTCATGGTTAATACTGTACATATATTGCACCCAGATGATGTATTACACATACACGTGGGGGTATCAAATGAAAGCAGATTTAGACTGTTTCAAAATAAAGTACAATTTAAGTGTCGGCGTGACGGGTCTTTAGTGAATTTGTACTAACATCATTGGCAACTTACCAATAATAAGCTTTTCCTTAGGCGCTCCCAGTTTGACCCATAGATGTGCAGCATGGTCCACAGACAGCTGTTTCCTCCATTCCGAGTCAGATGATGGTGCATACAGAGGTGCATTGTGTCCAGTCTCGCGCTCCCATTTGCCGTGGAAATCGTAGGCCATGAGGTTGATGAAGTCGAGGTAACTGTTGTAGAAAATAAGTAGAAATTAGTGGGAGGCGGTCAGAAGGGCATCAAATAAGTAACAAAATAAATTTTCCTTTTCAAAGTAATTTATCGTCAAAATTTCAAATAAGTATTTAACTATCAGAAATGTATGTGAGGTCAATTTGGAGTAGACCGTCTATAAACTCTTTCGTCGCTTCGAACTTCACCTTAAATACGGAAAAACAAAGGTTTTGCTGCGTAACTTCTACAAAGTTGTTAACATAACTTATACAAAAAAGTGTGTTAGTAGAAATGTTAAGTGAGATATCAAATGTAATAAATGTGAAGCGATAAGTGTGAGAGAATTGATACAAAGCAAAGTTTCACCTGACAACAATTTAAATGTATTCAAAATTAATCACGAAAAGGCAACCGTCATTAAAATTATACGCACGTGCCAAGAGCTCCACATTTAAGTGTCTCACCCTAAAGTTTCACAACGCCATTAAACAAATGCCAATCAGAATAATAGCCCCGTCGAAACGATAACGTGTTCATGTTTGCATCGAGATCGCCTACCCTTTGATAAAAGTTCGACGCGTCCTGAAAAGCCGCCAGGCACCACCATGTCTAACATGACAGTCGACAGATGTGTCAAGTATTTGAATGAAGCTAAACACCAACTTTCATAACACCCTGCAAAAACCCAACACGATCGTATGTCACACGACATAAGGATGATGTTCGCAGAAAAAGTGGTTACGCGTGTGAATTCGCATGTTAGCTTTTCCGCACATTGTTTTAGAGTATGGGAAATGCGTAAACAATGTATATGGAATATGAATGAGAGAAATTTTGCAATACGTCCATGTGACAATGTATATTTTAGTGTAGCTAGGTTTATTTAGGTCGCCATGCATTAACCCTGGATTTACTAGAAATTTTAAGCTAATTAGTCCGCCAATTTGAAGCAATTGTTGGAATATGGTGTGCATTAATATTGTATTGTTTTATCAAGGCTGCAGCCTTTAAAAGTGAAGGCATGAGATTTGACTCTGATTCAGATAAATGGCATTGCTGTTGTCATTTATTTAGAAGTGTTTTGGCTTTAAATTACCTGTGTAAATGTTAAAAGTTTATAGAAAGCACGGGTTTTCTTATCTATAGGCCTCTGCCTCGTTCTGGTAATAGAGACTTGCCTAGCTACAGCAGGCACATCGTATCCTCCTTTGATGTTGTCAGGACCAACTGGAACAGCAGCAGTAAGGAGCAGCCGGGGTTTCTTCACTTCTTGGGCCTCGGCCTCGAAGGCCTCACGCAGTTCTGAAATAAAGGACATTAATTAGATCTGGGAGCACTTTTTCGCATGAATTCAACCCTTCATTAAATTTCTGAAGGGTTCCGTTGGAAACAATTGGTCTTAAGACCAATAGAACAACATACCATAAGTTTAAATACATCTTTAAGCCAAGTCAACTGCATTAACACATTAGCAAACCTCAAACTCGGACCTTAGACGTTGTTTGGGACCTTAGTTTCATTGACTGTTGTAAGGGAAAGCCTTAACTAAGGGTCGTAATGCGTCAAGTTGATGTCTTTAGTAATGACCGTTTGTAGTTTGTAGTTGATATAATAAATTTGATTAAATGAAATTTGTGGCTTCGATGGCATTTATGAAAAGAACATCCTACTGAACTGTTAACTACCATTTCCTTTCAATCGTTAGTTCAGTTCCTTTTAGTCTTTCATGATTGGCTCATAGATAATAATAAATATATAAATAATAATAAATAAATATTATAGGACATTATTACACAAATAGACCAAGTCCCACGGTAAGCTCAATAGGGCGTGTGTTGTAGGTACTTTGACAACGACGTATATAATATATAAATACTTAAATACATAGAAAACAAACATGACTCAGGAACAAATATCCATGCTCATCACACAAATAAATGCCCTTACCAGGATTTGAACCCGGGACCATCAACTTCATAGGCAGGGTCGCTATCCACTAGGCCAGACCGGTCGTCACAAACGTATAGATAAAACGTAACACCAATGACTTTTTAAGATTTAGAGTAAAATATAAAACTTCTCTTGGTTAAATATTCTTAATACATAATTGACAAAATTATACAATATAAATTCAAACAAAAAATGGTATTTATTTATAGGCCAGATTCGCCTCAAAAATAACACCTATGTATAACTATCTTGTGATGAAAGTTAATAAAGAAAAGAAACGATTTTGTTGTAATATCAAACAACCTTAGTAATCTTCCATCTAAAGTATACTTGTAAATAATATTTTGTAAACCAAACCTTTTTATTGCAATCTAAAGGAGACCAGGGTCGCATATTATTAACCAGGAGTTGAACCCACGACCACCAGTTTTAAAAACACACGCGCGCATTATTAGGTTACAAAAAAAAAAACAAATAATACTTGTTGAGTGTTTAATTCTCACGCAATACTAAAATATATCATAACAGTGCTATGTTATGATGTATTCCATTAATAACAATCGTTAATGCGAATATAATAGCACACAGCCGGTGTTTACAGGTCTAGGATAGGAATTCGAAAGGAAACTCTGTTACTATAGCAAGGACGAATGTTAACAAATCGTTTGCAAATCTAGGAAGCTGATTCTGTTTCAATAGAAATAGAATACTACTTCTAGTCAGACGAAGACAAGTCTGCAACGAATTTGATAGTACGAGTACACGCAGTGCATGTGTTATTTTAAACGTTAAACTTTTGTGAAATTATGACGTATAAATAACAATTGCACTGCGTGTGCTATCAAAATAAGTAGTTGCAGACTTATCTTGGTCTAACTCTAGAACTAATTTATTCGTAAGCATTAACACAGGAAAGAAAAATTATACAAAGGCAACTTCAGCGCTGATCGAGCGATGAGACCATCGTCGGGTGAAACAATCACGAAGAAAACAAATACAATACAAGCTATCATATCAGACCAAACTAATATTGGCTGTGCGTTACATCTGCACAGTTTAATCTAGTTTTCATCTTATTTGGTACCTAAAGACACCGCGCGCCGCTGCACCAATCAGTGTGAGCCACTAACGTTGATGGGACCTTTTTTTTGGAAAAGCATTTCACAACAATCTCACCTGATGGTAAATCTCGATGTAGTCTAGGATAGATCATGCTTATCTGAAAGATATCTATCCACTCTCGATTTAAAAAGATCCAAGTTATAGTGGACTGGAAATAGATTTGCAGGAAGTGTACCTTTCTACGGTGTTCTAGGCTCTGCTAGGATAGGTAAAAAAGGAGATATGTTTACCTACGTATGTATTTATTTTTAATCATTCCGTTTCCCTTTACCATAAAATGGCTCACATAAAGATTTCCTGGGTACCTCTAGTCTAGAATAAAGTGCACATTTATAAAAAGGGCATTTTTCTTCTGGATATTTATTGCAATATTAAATATACTCGTAAATGTGACTCTGCAGAACCACAGACAAATAAATTAATGATTGTCAATCTCTGTATAAAGCTACCTTCTACGTCTTTATTCAACATCTCGTCTGATCTAGAGCAGAGCCCAACTGGGGAAGTAACACCTTACAGAAAACCGCAGCCAAATAACACTAGACCCCACCCATAGTGTTGTGTTCCTGCCCGTGAGGGTTGCCAGAGCTCAACGAGGGTGCGGAGTGCTAGGGTCGGCAACGCGCATGTAACTTCTCTGGAGTTGCAGGCGTACATAGGCTATGGAGACTGCTTACCATCAGGCAGTCCGTATGCTTGTTTGTCACCGACGTACTATAAAAAAAAACATGGCATTACAGTAGTAAAGTGTCTTTTCGTATGTCTACTTAAAACCATCTACATAGTTCACACTTAATTAGCCTACCTACTAATAAATAATTTTAGGTAGCATAAAAACTCACTAACTAGAGTGACCAGCCATTTTTAAATCCTTTACGGGTGGAATAGCCGGATTAAAATTCATTAATGCCGTAACGCCAATTTGAACGCCGCTCGCGCCAATACAAGTCCTAGTGAAATGAATGCGGGAATGATAAGTTTGAATTGGCCTTGAGGGGTAATCTGATTTAGAAAATATATCAAATATAGTTTTGATACTATCATGTGACAATCACTTGTGATGATTGATGAGCGTGAAATGCACTTCAAGTCGTGTCATCTCGCTGGCATTTATAATAGGAGCGCTCATATCATAACAATATCTAAACTTTAAAAGCCGTGATGCAGTATTTTCCAGCGCTTTTAATTGATGATTATGAATGACGAATGCAAAATTGTTTGAGTGGATCAACTTTTCTGGTTGTAATTCTTATAAAAATAAAAAAATAAAAATCTAACGTAAGGGCATAGCCGTAGTTGCTATACAACAAATTTTGACAAAATATTTTTAATAATGTTAATATCCAGAGAGGAAAATGCTGACTACGTTTATATGAAAAGGCGATTTCATATTCGCGGGTCCTCCACTTTCGTCTTAAGAGTGACTCAGGCGACCGTAATCATGGCAACAACTGTCAAGAAAAAGTTGATTCACCCGTTTAGAGTCTGTGCGGAAAGAGTACAGTCGTGGAATGTATGGGGCTCAATACATTCCATGACTCTTCTCTTTCCGAACAGACCATACAAATGCACGTCTCTATTATTAACGTATCTCTGGAACACAATTCCGCTTAGGTCCCGCTGGGTCGTCAGTTAAATGTCATATTTAAACGTTCTAATACTTTTCAGGATATAGTTTGCGTGTTATTGTGGTTCTTGGAAAGTATTTACTGTTCCTGTAATGTTACTGTAATAAAAACTTTAAAGTAGATAATGTTATTATAACTAGTGTGGGGAAGCTCACAAGGGCGCTCCTTCAACTAGGGAAGGTCCGACTGAGTATGGTAACCAGTGTCATAACAGGTCATGGACTATTTAACAAACATCTTTTCATAACAGGTGTCACAGACAGTCCCTTATGCCGAGGATGCATGGAGACAGAAGAAACAGCCTCTCACGTGGTGCTGGAATGCAGCGGAGTGGCCCCATACAGGGCAAAACATCTCGGATCCCCGAGAGACCTCCCTGAGGTCCTACTCAACATCAAAGGTCTGATAGGATTCCTCGAGGAGTTGGGCTGGCAAGAGTAGCCAACCCTCCACCCCCCCTTGTCACGCAAAATAGGCGCCAGTCGTCGAGTTGCGGAAAATCGCCCGAACTACAATACAATACAATACAACTAGTGTGGGGTAGAATTAAACATAATTATCTCCCAAATTGTATCACGCATTTTGAACCCTGAGTACTACATATATGTTTTATTTAGGAATGGTTTTAACAGCTTATTAATATTGATAATTATTTTAAGTTAGCCCTAACAGATGATAGATTGTACAACCTCCATATTAAACATGATTACGTTTTATCGATAGAAAATCCAATAATTATTTAAATCCACCTAGGCATAGCCCGCCATCACAATTAATTATATTATAATATTTTTGGGGTAGGTACCTACTTTAACCTTGTTTCGACCTTGATCAACTAATGATTTAAAATATATATATATATATTAATAATATTTTACATTTAAAATATTGGTACGTTTCGTACATCAATTCTATAGATACTAAGTTAAGTTAGCTTGGGTTTATAGCTTTTGAGTCTGATAAAATTTTACTAGCTGACACACGTGACGTCTTTGGCTAGAATGCATTTTTAACGTAGTACGATATTGGATCATATTGAATAGAAACGGTAAAATATAGTGAAGGTAACACCTGGATGAGCAAGTTCATACACATTTTATTGCACTATGCTGATAGATAGAGAGAGAATGTAGTCGTAAATTGAAATAAATAATTATTACCTTCAGTACCTATATTTACAGTCTCTCAATATACAAGGTATTTATTTAGTCACCAGCAATAATTTACTGGTTGACTATGTTGGTCATATTGAGCAACTTTTACTATGAGACCAATCCCGAAATCGCAAAATGTATGAAACGGACAGTTTTTTTTTTTGTTCACCATTTCGGGGTTGGTCCTATAATAGAAGTTGCACAGTATGACCTATGTTTTCACCCCGTAAATTGTTGCAGGTGAATAAATAAACAGCCCGTATAGATCATATTTGCATCTTAATCGTAGCGAATATGTCAGTGTCAAAAATAAAGTTTTTTTTTGAAGAAACGTTACTTTTGAGACTGACATATCCGATCTATATCGTATCGTACCTAATATTTGACGTATCGTAAAGTTCGAATTGGGCCGTAGACAGCGCTTTTGAAAATAGTCTAGTCATCATCTCAATCTTCATACCTATGTCGAAGTAGTTACCCCACAGAAGCGTCCTATATGACATATAAGAATGAAAGTAACCAAAGTAAAAGTAACATACAAACCCTAAAACCTTAACAAAACCTCTTTACAAGTAATATGAATACAATCTAGAACACCGTTGTATAACTTATTGTATTATTGCAACTTGAATGTATAATATATTATGTAAAGTGTAGTAGCACTATTCCTAAGCTCAAGGTATTTTCCCATTTCAAGTTTTACCCCAATGGAATCTTGCCAATTTGCCATTTTGATATTCAAAGGAGATTAAGTAGGTATAAATAGGATACTGTTAGCTTGGAAAGTTACTGTTAACGATACAGAACCAGAATGACGTATCAAATAAGAGTTTATACAGAAATACGGCATTTGGCATTCAGTCAGGGCGGCAGTGCAAGTGTAGTTTCTTAGAAAGCCGAGCGATTCAGAATAAATGCAAGTACGGGGTTTTCCTGTGATTAAAATACACTTTACATGCTTGTAGGTATAAGATAATTGTATTAGAAGTACCTGTATGTTAATAGGATATTTTAATTTCAACCCGGATTAAGAGAGACAGTGGAAATACGCATGTAATTGTCAAGTCATAAGACGGAATTATATTTACTAGCTGCAGAGATAGTTAACCCCTCCCCCCTGCAAACAAATTTCTATGCAGCGGTCATTATCTATGCAGCTGACTGAACATTAAATTATTAAATACCTCCGCCATACAGAAAACCACAGTCAAAATTGTTTGACTGTGGTTTTCTGTATGGCGGAGGTATTACTAGACCCTACTCATACTGTTGTGTTCCTGCCGGTGAGTAAGGTTTCCAGAGCTCAACGAGGGTGCGGAGTGTTAGGGTCGGCAACGCGCATGTAACACCTCTGGAGTAGCAGGCGTTAACTAAAACTTAGTGATGATATTGCCACACTTTGTTATTGCAAATGCCACGCCATGCCATTGGACCCGGGTAGGTCCTTAAACTACGTCCATAAGAGAGGTATGGGCATTGTGAATGTCATCTCGCTTTGTGTGGTAGGGCACAGCCAGTGGATGTCATTCCAGATCTAGAGCAGAGCCCAACTGGGGAAGTACCTCCACCTTACAGAAAACAGCAGCGAAATAACACTGGACCCTACTCATAGTGTTGTGTTCCTGCCGGTGAGTAAGGTCGCCAGAGCTCAACGAGGGGGGGCGGGTTTAGGTTTGGAGTTGCAGGCGTACATAGGCTATGGAGACTGCTTACCATCAGGCGGGCCGTATGCTTGTTTGCCACCGACGTAGTATAAAAAAAAAACGCAGAGTTATCCTCGTCCAATTCTAATTAATTGATCTACCAATATTTTTCTATATGAAACAGCCTTTCTGCTCCAGTTATTGCTACGTCACTCGATGACTAGCTATACGTGTATCAAACCGACAGCAAAAAACTGTGAGATACATTTGCTGACCTTACACATTTATGCTGGCCATGGCCGGGTGACTATATATTATCTAGTAAAAAATAGTTTCATACAAGAGTGTTGTTATAAAACCTTGCAGAGCACGAGCAAATAAAGGGCTGGAGGAATTTAATGATCTATTACAAATCTCTGTTTTGACATTTTGCTAAGACAGTTATCCGCGACCACGACCAGTGAAACCTGCGTCGAAACGTCGGAAATAAAAGTAACAAAATAATTAACGATAGACCTGATTACATATTATATGTTTTAAAATATGATAAATCAGTTTTCAATACCACGACAGTGGAAAACAATCGTGGGACCCGCGTGATAGTAAGCGGACTGAAACCTAATTGACGCTTGCAATACCAGCGGCCACAGCCGCAGTTAATTTGACTCGGGTATGGTACCTATACAATTCACAGAAAACAAGGGACAAATACATGCTTCTCACAGCTAATGGTCTGAGGGCCTACCGCGAAAACCAAAATTCGCAAATTGCGGGAATCTTTCTCTATCACTCTCAGTAAGACGTAATTAGAGTGAAAGAGAAAATTGATGATGAACTTCGATTTTCGCGGTAGGCCGCGGGTGTTCTAGGGTACCTTACTAGCTAACGGGAATACAGCACTACGAATCTAACATACTCGTATTATGCAGATATAGTAAGTAGCAGCAGTGTTACTACATATGTCAAATACATAATATTTTTCATCTTCTGTAAAACGGAAGTTCTTTAATTAAGAGCTCGATTGAATTTCACCTTCTCAAATAAACGGAGTTTTGTTCTCATTTTAAAACTACGTGTTGGATTGTAATGAACTTTGTACATACAATGACATGAGGTATACGGCCCGATTTTGAAGAATGAGATACGATAACGATAAGTTCTGGTTTAGATAAGTTCTCATTCAGATATCGTTTGTATGTCATATAATTGACAGAAGCAGCTCGATTCGGGCAACCGATGCCACTTTGACGTTAGAAATATCGTAGATAGATCGTATTGGGATCACAGCGGAATCGAAATAAATCGTCAATTTTGATATGTCGTTTAGTCATTGCTCTTTTAAAAATCTTTCCAAGATCTTAAACGTGTCTGTAATCATTCTTCAAATCCGGCCGATAGGCCTCTAATTATTTTCTATAGCACCAACTTATAAAACAAACGAAATAAACCAAAAACACGTTTTGTATAAAAAACTTAAATTCACTGTATTTTTAACTATGGTAGCTGAAGCTATATAAACTAATTACAGGCATAGATACCTACTTAGTTAGTTATACTGGGAATTTTCCGCAAATCGACAACCATTGTGCCTTTTTTGCGTGAACAGGCATAGATATTAACATTTACTATTGTAAGTATAAAGTTTCAGGACAATCTAGCTAGTGGTTTGAAAATGAGAGCGTAACTACGTTTGTATGGAAAACCGAGCTTGCAGCGAACTCTTAAGGACATACCAGGGTCAAAACTAGCTGTAACGGGTCTCAAACTCTCAATATCTCATTACAATAGTAATATTAATAAAGCGCCGTATTAGCAAAAATGAACCTTATGTCAAAGAAAACAAAGACTGACATGTGAAAACTTTGTGTAAAAAGATATTTATTGCAACACGACTGTGGTCTGAATGGTTGGTCATTTAGCCTTATGTCACGGTGACGTGCTCTAATGACGAGCTTTTTGCGCTTTTGACAATAAATACATTGGGCTATCAGTTATTTTGAAATCATGTTCAAGTCAACGATTCCACAACATTTTTTGTTGTTCGTGCAATTGGTACTTGTGTGTGACGTCACAATTTTACGAAACGGTATCATAAAAGCATTTAACACATACTTAAGGTATTTAAGTGTATTTACATGGTATTTACCACCGTTCGTAATTTTCGTTGTTACGTTTTTTCTTATAATTTGTCAAAGTTATAGTATCAGTTAAGTGAAGTTCAATAGAAGTGGCTAATCACGTTTATCAAAAGTTTACGTACTTAAATCTTTAACTTAGATATACTATAGTTAAAATAAAATATGTTTATTAGTAATATTTAAGAAAAAACAATCCTTCGATTACATCGTTATTTGTTATTTATTGAAATCCACTACAGTAAATTCACTGGAATAGGTACCTACTTAACATAGTTTCACAAATAAATTGGTTATTTAGCATATTGCCTGCAAAGTTGGAGCCAAAATCTTAATTTACCTCGTATTAATTGCCTGCAAAATAAATTAAACTTTCGGCTCCATCTGACGGCAATCCATTCGTTAGCTCTAAAATGGGAACCTAACGAATATCTCAGATATTTGGCAGTAGAATTAATTCAGTTTGCAATCAGTGGGAGAGCCGTGTTTTGTTGGTCCTCAATGACAGCGGACATCGATGTCATCTCGCGACGAATGACGAATGAGTAGCTGTCATTATTTTTTTACAAAGCAATCTCTTTTAAAATCAAAATAGAACGGACTAGGCGGTCGCTCCTGAATGAACGGTCCTCACCAACAAATTTTATACCAAGCGTCATTGTTTTTCACGCTGTATGTTATCCTTGTCTAACTCGCTACCTACTTTTAGGCATTAGAAGGGCGTAACCTGGGCGTAACTATATTTGAAAGCGTTCTATTTCACGTCTAAACACGGCAACACCTCACTAACCACTCACTGGTGACCGACAATTTAATGGTTTTCGCATTGACCCGTGTGTTTTAGGCCGCCATTTTACTGTTTTTCGATCCGACCACTCACGGGTTGAACGCCACTTGAAAGGATAGCAGATATTTCTTCAGTTATATTTCAAATTAAGCCCAACCAAAAAATTTGAAGAAGTGTCATAGGGACCATCATTGGACGCGAGAGATACAAAAAAATTGACAAATCGAGACAGTACTATTAGAAGTATTAGAGCAAATTAAATTATTTTTAGAAAATATTTTAATTTGTTTTTTATTTCAAGTAGAAACACTACTATATAAATTATAAACTGAAATAAATACCAGGCGGACCGTATGCTTGTTTGCCACCGATGTAGTATAAAAAAAAGTCATATACCTACTAAGAAAAATATGAAAAATAATTATTTCAGTTTATAAATCAAGACAGGTAAAAAAAACCACACAACTAAAGTAAAATATTACATTTATGTTCCATAAGTTCAATACGTAATTAAGTATCCATCTTTGTTTTCGGTTTGTTATGAGTTTACCTAGACTATGATTTTTGAGTTAGTTTTGGACTATAGTTGGGTTTTACGCAAGCCAAGTGGTATAGTTTTATACTTACACGAAAGCCGGCGCGTATATCTGTTATTATAAATCAACTTATACATGAAGCTTGGTATAATAAAGCTAGGATTTGAAGCCGTCTGTATTTATTCCGAAATTTTAACTAAATTATTTATTTTTATATTTATTGTAAACTTAATTGTACATTAAAAAAGGTACAATGGCATGTTTTTTTTATTACAAAACCTGGTTTTTCACTACGATTAAAATTGTTTGCTACGACGCGTGGCGTGTGCCTTCCAGATCAAAGGTTGTAATTTCGAATCCCAATTTCTACCAATAGTTTTTTTAAGTGTCATGTAAGCACATGTTAATTATTGATTGATTTCGGACAACGGAAAATTTCTTGATACATCCGCGAATAAATTGAAAGGCCTGTATTTACTGTAAATAATTATCTACATATATATTTTTTACATATCAATATTTACATGCGTAACGATCGCCAAAATGTACACCATAAAGCATGCCTAATGTATATGAACTTAATACGAATATACCCTTATTGACCTTTATAAAAATTCCACAAGCCTTTAAAATAAAAGTCGCATAAAAGGCTTAATCCCTGGGCGGTACAAAATAAGGTTTTAAAAGGAACTTGCACCCTTTATAATGTAATCATACCCTCGCACCCACGGTCGGGTTCCGCACAGACTACCTTCTACAAGTTCTTGCATTATAATTAAATTTATTATTTTTGTGTGAGTTTTGGGTGCGGGAATGTTTCCGTGTATTTACAACTATGGTTATTGTATTTTATTTGCAAAATAGCTACCAAACTATGAATTATATTTAAATAGGAAGGAATTTTAAATGTGCTTAGAACTGTTGAAAAAGTTTATGTTTTTACAGTTTTACCTAATTTTTGGCTAGTGTCAAACATTCCCGCACCCTCGGTGATACGATTTTAACGCTAAAAATGTCAAAGATAAAGCTCAAATGTTAAAGTTTTAGTGTGACAAAAAACTTTAAAGTAGATAGTCCACTGTTGTAATTAAAGTGTGGTCACAGTCTGCGAGGACTAGTACTATGATATTGTTACACATACGCCAAATGAAATAAAATAATTACACAAAAACCGCACTAATTACTTAGCTAATCTGTTTTTCCGTTAAGTAATTCTTAGAATATGCTCAAGTAGTTTCCAGCAAGCAAATGCGCGTCTCTCGCTAACCTAGCGCGCAGATGAGTTTCGAGCTCATGTCCTCTGAAATGCTCTATCTTGTTGAAGACAATCAATGTGGGATCGGGTCAGCACGATCCTTAAATAAAATTAGGCTACTCAATGCCTACAAGTGTCGTTTATAGACGCTATGTATTTAATAATACGTTAATTCAAACCCCCATCACAGATAGAAGTAATAGATTTCAACCCTTTATTGGTAGCTTTATTGGTAAGGGGAATATCTATTCTGCCTATCAGATCTTTTTTAGCTTAACAAACAGTTTTTGGAATAAGGTAGATTATGTTAAATATATAAAAACGGGTCACTCACGTATTTTTAAATCGAAGATTGCTGGATATATGTTGAGTGTACGGCAGCCCGACGTCGCGTGCTTCCGTTAGGGTGTCCCCATATATATCGACGCGGAATTGGCAAAACTCGATAGAAAAAAGCCTTGTGTCAACAATAAGAGCGGAAAAGACGTTGCCTAGAAGGAAGGCGACAGCCAATGTGAGCCGAGCCGACTGACGACTGGTTCGCTTTTATTTCGCAGGTATGTAGGGAGACCCTTAAAGATCCTCGTTATGGAGCGAAACATGTTGAGCACTCTTCGACTTAAACATTGGTGACTGTCACGTTTTAATATATTTACTCGTAAAATTTAGTATTATTATTTAATATTTAGCAGTCGTTAAAGTAAAATTCCGATTGATACAGCATTACATCCTAGCCTTGCTGTAGACTGTATTACATACTGCAAGACATGTCAAATTAAAGGACATCGAAATTGAAATTGACATTTCCCGCAGCAATGTAATCAGCAGCAGTCTACCCGCAGAATTATTAAATAGACGCTCGCCACTAAGGAATTTGATTTCTGTACCGCATCGTATCTAGTCACATCCCTAGCAGCTTTCATATTGTGATAAGATACGGAACAGTGTTGGCCGAATGTCAATTAGAATTGACCATTAACCATTACAAATTGAACCGTCAACTGTAACCGTCCGTTACGGTTTAGGTAGGTTTAGGTTCGGCCAACACTGGTACGGAGTAGCACAGAAATCAAATACTTCCACTACTGTTCAGTCAGCATTAAATATACAGTGACAGCCAAAGTAGCCAAATATATAAGAAAACATCCTTATGTCGCGCCAAGCGCGATGTAAGTTGGTAAGTGGTATCAACTAGGTTACTACTTTGTCATGTGGCAACACTGACTGCTCGGATGACAGTTCCGATGGCGGAAAAAGCACGATGGCGCCATTGGGAAGAACAAAATGAAGGTACGTGCATGAGGCGTGGAATGGCGCTGGGTGTGCTGAGAAATTAAGTACTCGGTGTGCCTCCACGCGGTAACGGGAGCCTGCCCTGGTGAGTGTTTATACACATATTTACGCTTATATAATCGACATCCTAGCTGCATGGGAGTGGAACAAGGGGGTTGACCAACGGTCCTTAGTTAACGTAGTTTCACTAAGGTGTAGTCCAATCTTGAGGTGTATGTACCTAGACAACAAGGTCATTGGACAGGGAAGCCCGTAGCTTCATGGAGTGTGTACCGGAAGCACACAGGCAAAGCATGTAGTACGGTCGGTTATGAGTTGGAGTACAAGGGCCGGGTCTAGGGGGCAGGCTAATGGAGGACCCCGTGGGGGCATCGCCCCCACGTCCAGGTGGTGTGTAGGACACCAGGGTACTAGTCGGTAGTACCTAGTCTGGAGGCGAACCGATCGTACGGATGAGTCACTCTGGATAGGCCAGTAGACTAGACTCTCATATTGATGCGTGCGATGCCAACTCTAAAGTAAATGTACTGTACATGTAATAGTGTGGTCGAAGGTGACCCCCTTCTCCTACTCTCATGTGGCATGGTATTATATGTATTGATGATGTGATATATATTTTGTTGCCCAAGCGAATTTATACCCGTTTGGATTCAGGCACTTGTGTTACACAAGGTGGGTATAGAAGGCGCGACAAAATTGGTGGAGATGCTGGGATATGAACCCAGGACTTGTTACGATATATTAGGCGATTAAGCCTTATTGAGCTTACCGTGGGACTTACTCAATTTGTGTAATAATGTCCCATAATATTTATTTATTTAATATCTTTTTGATGCTGACGTTTAGTGTCACTTAGCAATACGTACAAATCGCTGCCACTGGCGCCCCACAGATGCTTGTCTATTTGAATACAATACCAGAGTGCTCTCCTGATTACATTCGCATACGATCGCTACAACTATGCGCTAACTGACATGAAGCTCAACATTGTTGTAAGCGTAGTTTCGGAAGTTCAATCCAATTTAGAACTAGATACCATATGTGTTAGAACATAGTAATCTTGTGAGTGAATGCGTTTAGATCGCATACATTGTAGGTGAACCTTCTTCTCAAACATTTCTAAGGAAACTAGAATTCTGACCAATGTTACCAACTAAACTAAAATTATACTATTACTTGTTCGAAAATCAAGAATATAAAAATCCTCTGTAGTTATTTTGATAATAAAATCACTTTAAATACAAGTTTACATCGCCTACGGTAGTTTTCTTTCAAGAGGCATGGTGTTCTAATAGTAGTTTATATGTGACTGCTACATAATGAATGGCATTAAAATACGCCACACTGGGTTTAAGAAAGGAACGAAGTGAGTTTCTTAAAAGGAACACATGAATTATGAAGAGTTACATACACTATTTTATTTACACACATATTATAAACTTTCTATGATATATTCATGAACCCAAAAAACAGCCAATATTACTCGGAACGGGCGGAACTCGCGGATTTGTGGTGGCGTCTCCGAAATATCTTTATCACTCATTTTAAACAAAACTTTCATTATAGTTACTATAAAAACAACAAAACAAATTCTTTTTATACTTAAAACTAATTATAAGATAAACTGTACGTCAAATGGCGGTAAATTAAAACTTTTTCATGCATATCACGCATCCGTAGTTTTTTATTTATTTAGAGACAAGCTAAAGTCAGCGATACTAACTAACACGCGAGATTTGTCTAAATTGTATGGAATTGACATTTCATTTCAAACAAAAAAGGCATCGACTGGATATTAGAATAGAGGTCAAATCGAATTGCTTTTTTTTTTCAGAGATGTTCGAAATTTGAATGTCATTACCAAATCGATTTTGATGCGGTAATTAAGCAATTACAACATTTTCACAAATAAGAAATTTGTTGTAACAAAACAGTTCTAATGTTGGCTATTATTTATGGATTTTGAAGGCATCATAGAGGGTTGATATGTGTGAAGATAAAATATTGATTATATTGGCTTATGAAGATCTTTATGGATACCTGAACCGCTCCGATATATTTGATATTAACATAGCGACTGTACGACTAAAAACCAATGCGCTTGCACTTCATGCAAGAACATGCGATATTCGTTGATTTGTAAATTCTTAAATTCCTGAGGTTAAAGAGTTCACGACGCACCAATAAAGTCAAATTTTTGACCTTAATCGAAATGCCAAGGACAAAATGCATTTCGGATGACACAATACTTCCTTTACTGCAACTTGGTCTGAGTCATAACAACTTTTTAAAGAACGGAACGGAAAATAAAAGGAATGTTATTGCGATGTTTTGCTTGAAAAGTTGGTTTGGATGGAAAAACAACCGGCTTATTATGGTAGGTAAGTATAATTATCTCGGTATTGGTATGTATCCTGGTAGATACTCGTACGTAGTTATAAAATTTGGCATAGAACGATTAGGTGACTTTTCTTATTGTTTTGTACTCCCTCATGGTATAATAGCTACTTAAACTTTGCTTTGATGTGCAGGGAAAAATATATAACTGAAAATTAAGTATGTTTAGGTACGTCATTTCTTCTATCATGCAAACATTGACATATATCTAAGGACGGGCGTTACGAGCATTAAGAATGGTGCTAGCTAGTGCAGCGGTATCACTCACGAATTCGAGCCAATCGTGCAGTCTAGCGCAACTTGTTGCGACCAACCGCGCGCATGTAGCGAATTCATCAACCAATCGCGTTATGACGTTAGACTAATACACGATTGGCTACTTGGGACCGAAATGCCTAGATAATTGAAATTATGGAACCTCTTAAAACAAAATTCAAATATTACTGTTTTTCTTAATTTTGTCTGTGCAATTTAGCGCATCGCAACTAGAACCTCTATAATTGAAACAGTGCTAAAAAGCTCCATTATTTTAGCCCTTCTCAGGTAATGAGATTCTATTATTCAATTGAGTTTTATTACCTCTGTCATTGAAATAATGCAGCAGCGCAGCGAGCAGGAAAGATATTTTTATAGTAGTAATGTGTAGTACATTTTGAAAGCTCTAGCAACATATGGTTTTTTATGTACATACCTACTCCACTATGAATTCATTATCACGATATTAACCGCATGGTGGGAATGCGGGTCACTAAATAAGTTAAATTAAAAAATAATTCATGTTCCCATGTTAGCGGCGCAATAAAGGATTTGCGGAGGCGAGGTGGTCTGTTAATAGCTCTCATCCTCTGTGCTAGGAAAGTATGGAGGCGGACTTTAATTAGGAAGTTTGTAGGGGTTGCCTTAATAATTTATAAATTTTACACTTATACAGTCCGAAGGCTATAGCAGGCCTATTATACTAGTCAGCGTTATGTGACAAGCAATCATCCAATATCCATTTGTTTCTAAAACTTACACAAATTTGATAATCTCATAATAATGGGTAAATTTAAACTTTGAAAGAACTTATTATGGGTAGGTAACTCTAAGAATGATTAGTCCGATGTTTCTTTAATGCGTACAGAATCTTACTCTAACCTAATGCCTTCTACTTCTACACGAAGACTCGTATAAAATGAAATTTGATTAAAAAAATACGGAAACACATTACTCTTCAAAAAAGCTCATTCTGACAACTTATATAAGGCCTTAGACTGCTTTTTGAGGATATAAGTGGCTAAAATTATTACGACAAACGGAACGGAACGTTCCCTATTGGTAAAAAGCATTGTACCTCTTAAAAATACAAAAATTCAGACGTTATAAATTTAATAAAAACTAAAAAGGTTACCTAAATGAAATTTCAAATCATGTAACAGCTTTGTTTCTCCATCCGGCGTCGCAATAAAGAATGCAAGTGGCAATAAACCGCAATAGCTCTTAGACTAGACTCTCGGACTACGCGATATTGCCAATTAAACTGGGAAATATTGCGGTGTTGAACACTTCGTTTTATTGACTAAGAGAAATTTTGCTGTTTGAGGAATAGGGGTGCAATTGTCTTTGTTAGGGATAAGAACCCGGCTATCAAACATCGTTGTTTTTTTTACATAAAGATTTTAAATAAATAAATTTTCTTATAAAATATCTATATCTTCTGTTAGCTCAAAAATTGGTGTAAAACCACACGCAAGTGTGTTTTTTGACTTTTAAAAATGATTTTAATTTTCTACATTCATATTTTAATTTTCTAATGCATTTATGTCACTTGCATCCGTGATGTACCTCATAGGTACGTGTATTACGTTTTTTCTATTGTTTATAAAAAAACATGTACATGAACAACAATCAAAATTTCGCCAAACTGCATAACAGTTTGTTGGCGGTGCGCTCTTGACATGGTTTTATAGCTATTACATATTTATTCCTGTGCAAATACAACATTAAAAGTTAATTTTACTCATCAAGCAGGTAACTAATTAATACTCCACCTCGATTTAACTACACTATAAGTAATAAAAACGTGATATAGACACATAGATGCATATACACATATATATAATAAAAAATGCTTTTAGAATAATTATTTAACAATATTTCTTTAAGCTTTGCCTTAAGACTACCTATTTTTAGTTTATTTTCCTCAAGTGAGACAGTGTAATTTGGGTAAAGCTTATAATAAACATAAAGGAGCATACCCGATTTTATAGACTAGTTATCAAGTACATATTTAGTACTTATGTAGTACATACTACATACATACCAATCTAAAAACTCAGAAAAAATACATGGGACTTTCCCCTACTCATATTAACGTTAGGCAGGTTCTCTGTTAGTAAGCGATTTTCGCTACATTATGTTTTTCCCGTGTTATCGACTACGCTTGCCCATTCCGAGATTTGTTGCACTTGCATCTTTATTGTGACCGCTAATATCAATGTTAAAATATATAGTTAGTTGTCATAAACTTACAAAAAAAAAGATTTATATCTGTCTCCATATTGTGTAACCCCGAGGACTAGATCTCATTAAGGCGTCAGCGGCAGTTGTTTGCGCCACGCACACGACGTTTAATTACGAGGAAGAGAACAACCTGTACATTCGGTACCTGCGGTACACACTACAAAGTTTGTGTTTGCCGCTCGATACTTTTACGTACAATGTCTGACTGCGAGACAACAAAAGTTACGAAAAACTGTGATTGTAAACAAACTGAGAACGATCAACTAGTATATGGGAAAACATCGACAATTGAGTTTATCGATAATAGAAACTCCCTACCTGTCCTTTATTTTTGCCCCTTAAAATCTGACGACTGTTGATGTCCATTGTTCAACTCCAGATTCGAGCGTGATGACATTACACTGTGCACTAATTTAGAATTTCGTAAAAAAAACTGTTATAGTGTTTACCACGAAACTATCGATGTTAGGTCACGATAAAGCGCGAATCGTCCTCGTCTAAGTAAATAATGGAAACAAATTACATTTTCATGTCTAATATAGCCCACGAAGCTCATCCAGGATTATCTGTCCATCACGGTTTATTACGAAATGGCAGTCAAGGTTTATGAAGGTAATAGTGATATTTTAAACTTTGTTTTTATTTTATTCATTTAGAAGCATTATATTTTTGTGTATTAATTAAAGATTTTCAGTTTTTATATTCGTTGTTTTCTCGCGCATGACTCTCTACTTGAAGTCGCGCGCGACTGTAGAAGTCATGCTTATTAGCGGTCCGGTGTGCAGTTGTTGTTTTATAAAATATTTTGGGAACTATCTTACACAGTTTTATCATCAAAAACATCAGAGGCGGTTGCCAAAATGATAATCGTTTATCGACAAAAGCGAATCGAAAAGTAAAAATGTATCGAGATGACAGATGCGAGCAAAATTCGTTATTGAATTCCTGGATCCTGACTGAATTTTTAGTCACGATTTTAACCACCACACACATAATGAAAGGTTAATTCGCCAGACGAGCAGTGAAGTAATAAAACCACTGAAGAACCAACAGTTCTTAAAAAGTTTACACATAAATTATCTTGGCAATATTAGAATATTTTAATTTTCATACTTTGTAACAAACTAAGTTTCTACAGGAAAAGGAATGAGATTTTTTGAGGAAATTAAAACTATAAAAATAATTAAGCTTTTCTTCTACTACCTACTCAAAATTGAAAATATTATAGACTTTTATAAAAAAGCTTAGACCTCCTAATACGTTTCTAACTTACAGAGACACAGGTAGACAGATTTATAGTGTTTTCGATTCCATTCTATCAATTAATATATAGGTAAAATATAGAATACCTACAACAAAATGCCGTTTAAATTACCTACTGTCTAATATTTCCGACTTATGATTTATTTACTGTTTTATATAAATTCTTAAGATATACCCAAGGGTTTTTAATATAATTTAGCGACACTATGTCACAAGCACAAGCATGCCCCACGACAAAACGTGCCATCGTGCCATCCTAGCATGCGGCGACTTGCGCCAGGGCCAGTGATGCGCAACATGATTTATCGATATCGATTAAATAACCAATTACTTTAATGGCCGCCGTAAGTTTCAGGGGAAACGGTAACGAGTTTTAGTTTGTCACGATCCCGCTTTGTTTGGTTTATGTTGAGTAAGTTGGAAATTTAAGTAAAATAATTATCGATTATTTTATTGCAAAAAGCTTATAAATAACTTGAAAGTTGACTTAAAGTTCAATTGAGCTTATTAGGATCATTATTATTAGCCTAATCTGCTTAAAAAATATATCTGTACTGGTTAATAGTTTATTTACTTATGCTTTAATAAAATACGAAATGAGATCACCTCGATAAAAATATGAGAAGAATTGACACAAGAATCCGCGTTTTTTTTTCTATCAAACGTCGAACGTGCAATATTTAGCATCAATTTAGCGACAAAATTAACATACTTAATATCTATGCATGCTGCGAAATTACCTAGTAAACTTGAATTTAAATTAAGTGTTGATCGCTCTATTGTAAAAAAATCCGTTTTTAAAGACCGCAGATTTATCAACAGATATTATATAATTTATGTACTTGTTTCGTTTTTTTAGGTTAGAACAATAAATTATATTTCAAAAGTATACAAAAAATAGGCAATAATAAAAAATAATTCGTCAGGTGATGAGCAAAACTCACTAATTACCACCATAAGTTCATAGCCATAATGAACCATATTATTACTAAAATAAGGTTGATTTTTGGTAAGTTATTTTTAATCATTAATGAGTTTTGCTTGTCACCTGACGATATGGTGACACATTTGCTATACAGGTAAGGTAAAAAAATAACTGTTTTTCTACTGGTTTATATAAAGATACATAAGTTCCCATAAATATCATTATTAAACTACTAAAAACCTTAAAACTACCTTTTATATGTTAGCATAAACTAATTTCGAGCCATAAACTTGATTGCTAAATTCTAACAAATGGAACAGTAATAAAATCTGAACCAATAAACCAGCCTTCATCGACGAATGAATTCTAAAATACATCCAAAGCCACCACAATAAAACCTTAATTACAGCAAACATTGCAAAATCACTTACATTTAACAAATATTGCAATCCAATAACAGTTTATATCGGTTAATCGATGGCAATTAAAATTACCGATTCGATTACAACACTAAAATGGTAGTGACAGGTGAACCGGAGCACAGGAATATCGATAAAGCTATAGATTGCGGTCATTTCCCTAGTGAGCAGCGGTGACCTTATGGTAACAAATGTTGTTGGTAAATTCACAGGAGGGCTATTCAGATCGATTTTTTGTTATCAAACGGCCAGCCACCAACAGCGACAT
Organism: Cydia pomonella; assembly: GCF_033807575.1. Classification (NCBI taxonomy): domain Eukaryota; kingdom Metazoa; phylum Arthropoda; class Insecta; order Lepidoptera; family Tortricidae; genus Cydia; species Cydia pomonella. The sequence continues at coordinate 17,226,344 of NC_084712.1, forward strand.
TTCTGGTTGCAAAAGTGTCACTGTTGACAGCTGACAGATCATATCCATAAACATTTGATAAGAATTTCTATTTGAATGTCCTCCATGCCGAAATCTCTTGACCGATTGCGATGAGGTCAACAGGATAATTATATTAAATTTTTGTTCGCTGTCTGTTTCTATAGCCATAAAAATAATTATAATAACCTATGGAACCTGCTTTAGCATAAAATTACTCTTTGCAGCCGAAATTGGTAAACTGGTTTCCAGGAAATGGCTCAGATTTCGCCAGTTTTATCGCGTTTTTAATACGATTTGTAATCGCGGTCTAGTGACATTTTAACTGCTTTAATAAAATTACCGACGGAATTGCAAAACTCTTGTATTTTGTAAATTGTCTTGAAACAATAATGAATAGTGTTATCAGATAAAAATACCTAATAAATAAAATAATGCCAAAAAACAGGAAGATTTTCAATATTTCGCAGACACATACTACAGAATCCAAAAGAAGTTCAAACGTGCTTAACCTTTCATATTTAATCCCCTCTGGCGCATAATGTACAATACGCAAAATGTACACTATACACGCAAAACGTAACAACTGACTAAAGCCCCTAAAATCGTGAGTTCAATCTTCGGTTATGCCGTAAAGGATGGAGGGAAAAAAAAAACAAAAAAAAAGTAAAATAGTGATGAATACAGTCAATTTCCTTATAAAATACCGACAAAAGGATACATCAGACATGAGAACTAAAATCAATTAATGAAATTCTCTATGACAAAAATGTATCCAATTAAACCTAGTAAGAAAGGTATTCTAAAATGTATATGAATGGGTACGACAAAGGTGTTAGTACCAAAGGTTACCTACATCATTACATTGCGCTGCACTAAAAGTCATTCGTTGTGACTGCGCCGTAACTACTACTTATAGGAGATTTCCTTTGTCTCTGCACCTGTGAAAAACTATTGAACAAAAACTACTTCAGATACAGCGTCCAAGCGGAGGCGTCTCCAAAAACAAATATCTACTGTATCAATTCCACCCACAAGCTGCAACAGTCTCTATAAAGCAAAGACTTAAAGACCATTACTATTACCATCTACATTTAACAATCGTCTTAGAAAAACCAGTTGAAAGAAACTTAGGTATCCGTTATCTTTTATCCTACTGAAGATTCTCCTTATAATGGTCAGCTAGACTAAGCTATAGTAATAATAAACATATGTTATTACAATCATGCACATAATGCAGGCGAGTCTATAGCTCAAGTTAATCCAACGTAAACGCGCTGAACGATCACGTATAGTCTACAGGCCATACAAACATTGGCCGGTCAGAGCGTTTGACTTTGTAAGCGATTGGAAGAAACCGCTTGATGTTCTTAAAGACTTAAGCCGTATTGGAGCTAAGCCAGCGTTGCACCTGGGATGTCCGATGTCGCCGATATTTAGCCGCGTCGGGAGCAGATATTGCGCTCTCCGATACGGTTTAGAGTGAAGTTTAGTGGGCAGAGAGGATTTGAGAGAGGTTTAGTAGCCCAAACCATAAAATATTCGGATCTTTATGACTTTGTCAACTTTCGCCGTCCATCTAAAGATCTTGACGCAAGATAAAGCGTTCTACTCTTCCTAACGAACTATTTAAGAAATAACATAAAAAATCATAATGAGTCATAGACCTCAACTATTATCGGTACGATGATACCCTCAGAGGGCACACTGCGAACACCGAATTTTGCAAATTTCGGGCATCTTTCTCTTTTACTCCAATTAAGGTGTAATTAGAGTGACAGAGGCAGTTGCTCAAAAGTTACGAACTTCGATTGTCGCTGTTATAGCCCAGAACGGTGACCAACAAACGTACTGTTTTCTAAAGTTGGTGACAATACTCTACTGAATGAATTTAACTACATTAAAATTGTATGTAGGTAGAATACAAAATTTGACGCTTAAAAAAACATGACCGTGTATAAAGCATTGGTATTTCTGGGTTCTAAAACATCAAATATCAAATCATTTATTTGCTAGAATACAGTCAAGTGAATGACGTCAAATACATTTCAAAGAACAGTGTATTCACCCAGGTAATGGGCATGCAAATATTATATGAAGAAAAAATCTAATTTATACTAAATTTAATAAATGTGGTCGAAATATTCTGTACAGTTCATACTGTATACACTAAAAGGGTGGACCACACTAGGCTACTTACTGAACGCTCTCGTGGATTTTCTCTAATAAAATCGTTACAAGACGAATGTAAGATACGAGAAACGATTTTAAAGTGCCATTGTGTGTTTTGGCTCAGTATTTGAAAAAATATATTTATTCCAGTGTATTTTAAGTCAAAATCTGCTATTATTATCCAAGGCATGGTTTATTTTTCTGCAACACCGCCAATATTAACTGCGAGTTTGGAAATAAATCAAGTTTTTAAGCGTTTTTGTATTGAAGTCAGACTACTCCCATTTTTTGTTTGACTGCCTTTATTTTGAGGCTTTTTTGCTGTTGTGAACGGTCTTGTTTTGCTCAAACATAGAATAATTTACATGTTTTACTCAGAAACCGATTTGTAAGCACCAATCGGCTTTTATTACAGAATGTATATTGTTTTTGTCTAGCTCATTTCAGAATCACGTCTGACGAATAAGATTCGTATTTATTCTGATTCTGTTGATGTATTTCTGCGGTCTTAACATTACAAGACTGTTTTTCTAGCTAAGAAAAACCTTTTCGTTAATTAATCTAGGCTTGTAAAAGCCAGTCGGACGAAAATCTTAAGAAAAATTAGCTTTTTGTTCTGTACATTTATTTTGTTCTTCGGTTCTTATTGCTTACTTTCATTAATTTCTTGTTAATTATGGTATGGCGTTATCCATAAATGCTCTACAAACCTCAATTAGCTTTTAATATTTTTTCTTAATCTGTCATTTTGATTTATATATTTGTAAGAAAAGTATAAATTAACAAATTGAAGCATAAATGGGTTTTATGAATCCTTATTCACATCGAGTAAATCTTTTAACATATAAAGATACTTATTACCTGTATTGATATTCGTTCAAGAACAACATGTGACGATTTTTTTAATTTTTTTTATACTACGTCGGTGGCAAACAAGCATACGGCCCGCCTGATGGTAAGCAGTCTCCGTAGCCTATGTATGCACGATATTTTATAACTATTTAGGTATGTATAATACATGACACATATGAAAACTGAAGATTGCTGGTGGCTATTAAAGACAAGTAAAAGTTGAGTACAGTCAGCAGCAGAAGCCAGCTAAGTGTTTGAGGTGATAAAAAGGAACAGCACCTTTTTGTGTTCCTACCAAAATTGGAAAAAATCAAGACACTTATGACATCTCAGTCCGTCTATATCACAGGCATTTTCTAAACTACCTTTCTACAACAGACGAAGTTCTTATCAGATGCTGGTATAGAAGGTCTGATGGCAAAAGGCAGTCATTTCCTTAAAATTCAGAACACCAAAGAACCAGAAACGTGGTGTCTGCTTATCCGTCTCTTACGGTCATTCTCCAACCTACCTTTCAATAGCAGCATGAAGTTCTTATAATCTCCTCCCTTGGGATACTCCCACTCGTTAAAACTGCGGCCCCTCTGGTAGTGCATGGTGGAGTAGATAAAGGTCTAACAAGCGTAGACGTCTCCTTGAACTTCTGAACACCAAAACCCAGGCACCGTCTGTCACAGGCGTTTTGTAACTTACCTTTCAATAGCAGCACGAAGTTCTTCTTATCATCTCCTCCCTTGGGGTACTCCCAGTCCACGTCCAAACCGTCGAAGTTGCGGTCCCGCAGGTAGGGGATGGCGGAGTAGATGAAGGTCTGACGAGCGTAGCGAGATGCAGACATCTCCTTAAACTTCTGGGTTCCGAATGACCAGCCACCTGGAAAATAAATGATTTTAATTTGATGTTTACAAAAAATCCATTCCGAGGTAATTTATGAATAATCTTTTATTGAAGATGGCACTTAGATATATATATTGATTTATTTAATCTTTATTGCACAAAAGAAAACACATTTTACAAAAGGCGAAATTAATGCCATAAGGCGTTCTCTACCAGTCATGTAGTATTACACATAGGTACCTATACTTTATTTACATATATTAAGCTCAAAAGATGTACTTAACATACAGACCGCAAGGGCGCTCTGACACAAAGGTATTATAATAATAAGGAAGGTACGAGTATAATGATATTGATGATGAATATGATGATGACAAATAGCACTCCTTGGTTTTTGAGCCCTATGAAGGTATGAAAAACGAAATAAATATCAACCTACAACCAGGTTTTCCAGCAGTTTTTACACAAATGGGAGAACATGAATGGAATCGCTAATTTTTTTTCTATTGGCCAATAATATTATTCACTAAATTTTGTTGATATTATAATGTACCGGAAGAACTACATCATCAGCTACATAACTGCCTTGAAAATTGTTTATCGTTCAATCAATTTCATGTCAAGAAATCAAAGGGAATTTATACCCTTTTCCGGTACAAATGTCACTAAAAGGTCAATTTAATTTACATTTACATTGTAATACATTTGGATAACAATAACTAACAAATTATTTGTATATTCATATTGAACATAAATAAATAATATAGAACAATCGTATATAAATCTACCTAGCCCACGGTAAACTCGATAAGGCTTGTGTTGTGGATACTTAATACATAATTACTTGTAGATATAGAAAACATTCATTCCAACTCCTGTCTCCATCATCAGATCAGCTCTATGGTACCATAATATTGCATTGTCACCCGACTTACATATGTATGCAAATTTTCAGCTTTATCGGAAACCGGAAAGCGGGTCAAATTTAACCTGCAAGATTTGACCCGTACATAGGTACATAAAGCAAGTTAAATAAATAGGTTGTAAAATATTAATAATAATAAATGTACGTGGCCGTGTGCAGGTACCTACATATTTTTGTCACTTTTCGATATTTAAGACCTTGGCTATACTAAGATTAATAAACCACTTAAGAGATAATCCATTTATCGAATATTATTTGAAACCAATACCTTTCAACACGTCCGATAGAATCTTACTTAACGCCCAAGGTAACCAAACATACCAATCGTTTTCTCCACAAAGAAAACAATTATAAAGTGATGTGAAACAAAAAAATATCGATGTCGACACTCGCAACAGATTTCGCAAAGCGAATAATGCGCGGTTACGCCACGGCTCTAGTTAGGGAAACGGGTGCGGTTTTTATCCACATTCCCGTGAAAATAGGTGAAAATGTCGCCGATTGTGTCTTGCGTGGGAAAGGCTTGGCGGCTTAGTCGAATATGAGATAGAGGTGTATTATCTATCGATATTGTTGGTTTTACGAACAACGTACGAATAAGAGTTTGCTTTATTATTGTGGGTATTATACTAGTATCATAACTAAGTGGAAATGAGCACAGTTACAGTACGAGAAATGTAACATAATCAATATGTTGCATCAGACTACAGTTCGTTTGTGGGCCATTTTGTTTAAAGTTGTACAGCAAGCAGCAAAATTGCATGGACTCGTAATGAATGGAATCCATACTCATTTATTTATTCGTTTCTGTTTACTTCTAATCTGAATCTGAAGAGTGAGAGTTAGGCACTGTATAATCTTATACCTTTAAACGAGCAATTCTTGTATATATATATAAATATATTTCAGGGATCTCGGAAACGGCTCTAACGATTTCGCTGAAATTTGGTATATGGGGGTTTTTGGGGTATACAATCTATCTAGATTAGTCTTATGTTTGGGAAAACGCGTGTTTTCGAGTTTTCATGCGTTTTTCTTTCGACGCAGAATATGGTCGCTAATTTCGTGTTGCTGGCCACTGTCCGTCTGGTCCAGCGGGTTAAGACGCGGACTGCTAAACGAGTGTTACGGGTTCAAATCTCGCCCGGTGACTAACTTTTGTTTTTTTTTAATATGTTCAAGTTTATATATAATTTTTTAATTTTTATTGTTTTAGACAAGTTTAATTTAGTAAAAATATTACCTATGTAATAAGAGAAATTGACAATAGATGGCGTTACTCTGTGACAAGTGCTGTAAGGTTAAAATCGATTGTAAATAATAATAATTGTCAGTTCACATTTTACTTTTTAAGTTTATGTAGATTATCACCTATACACCACCATATTACATAGTTATAACCGCCCAGGTTACCCAGCGCTCGGTCGCCCAGGTACTTGTATATTATATGCCTACGCACGTTTAAGTAATACAAAACAACAACCTACTAAAAATACACAATAAAATGTAACACTAAAAGGTACTTACGTTGTCACAGTTCTTAGTACTAATAGTTAATGATTTAAAACCATCGCAACTTCAATTGGTTATTTTTTATTATAGTTAATTCGTCAAATCGCACGCAAACGAAAGAAAGATTACTTAATAACGGAACTAACGTCCATTCGATTTAGTTTTTAAATACAATGTAGGTATGATTAAATTATCAGTGCTTTTAATCGATTATCATTGATTTAATCAATTACATGACTACATGCGTGTTGCTCTAGCTCGACTTTGCAGGTTTTTTTAAGCTACCATTACGATAATACTCCTTTGTAACTTAACCTAACAATATCTTTGTTGCAACTCATAATCCGATCACTGCAATGTATAATAGTTTTTATTGTTATTTTGTATCTCTATGTAATCGCGTTCTAACGTGTAGTAACATACTCGTGTCTAACAGTTTTACTCATTACTCAGTCAACAATATGGAAAATATTGTAAGGTGCGTGGGGTAGTTTCGAAAGCGGGGTAATTTTGAATTATACTAATATTTACTAAGCCAGAATCACTCCATTCTTTTACTTACGCTACTGCATCGCTTACCCAGGTATTGATCGTGCCATTCACGAAGACGCGTGCCTTGGCTCATATTTCCATGTTATTAAAGGTTAGATTCGAAAAATCTGCGCATCGTCGTGGATGATAAGAACTATATCTTTCATACTGCTGGTGCTCGTATAGTACAAAGAACTGATAGTTTAGTAGATATTTGCAATTTTCCAAATTACACCGCTTGCGAAGTTATTCCAATGAACCCTATTGTGTTTAATTGTTTATATTGATAGGCCTGACCAGAGCTTTGACAATCAAAACGAAAACAAAATATTGTCATTAAATTTGAACATAACTTGATATTTTTGTCTGTTATTTTATCGACACTACAAAAATATCGATAGGTAGTTAAAATTTCTCCAAACCTCTTAAGTACATTCCTATTTTCAAGAGCATCGCTGGCTATTCGTAGCTATTGGTTTACTTCAAAGCATTATGCAAAGTTTGAAAAAGAGTTATCATAGATTACCTAGCTAGTGTATGGAAAGAAAATAAACATAATAAGAACTAGGTAGTACGATGTTATGACTACCAGCGGCTGTAAGCACGGTCGCATTTTGATCGTGTCATCATGCCTGTCACGTTCTAACAAGTATGTAAGTGCAAAAGTGACAGGTATAGTGACAAGCGATAAAAATGCAGCCATGCTGCCACCGCTGTATAACCGCACTGGCGAAGTACAAATAATCTTTATAGAAAAACCTATGTGTATATGTTTACAGATTGTTTGTGTGGTACGTGAGGTCTTTATTTAAATATTTGTTTAACTTGCTCTGTAAACCTTTTAGCCTTTTTAACCCCCAACAAAAATAGAGGTCACCGCAGCTCTTCGGATGACGTTAGACCGGACCGTGCCTGGGCCGAGGCGTCCGACACGTCATTTTCTATGACGGCTGATCGGTGATCACGTGCTGTTTTCCATATAAACCGTACGCTCCGGCCCGGCCCTGGTCCGGTCTAGCGTGAGTTCTCCTAAAGGGTAAACCGATTTGGATGTGGTTTTTAGAAAACAGGTTTTCTAGCGCTGGTTCTTAGATATGTTTTATCGAAATAGTTTCATCCGTTTGATTGCGTTTTTTTAAATGTATACGAAGTTATTTGTAAATTATAAAGTATTACGATTAAAAAATAGTCCTTACGTCAGTTGATTTGGTCGTTCCATTTGGTTCCAGGCTCTGTAATCAAGCCTTGCGAAAAAATCGAGATAGACGCACTAATATTATAAATGCAAATGTAAGGAAGTATGAAAGAAAGTAAAATTTTGTCTGTCTGTTACCTATTCGCCCTTAATAATATCGTTATTTATGGAATGGAGAGTTAATTATCAGAATTAAAATAGTACAACAAATCCATTTAAAACGAAATAAAATATTGCTTATCGTAAAAAAGAGAGTAGGTAAGTAGGTAGTAGGCTCTAGAGCAGAAACGTATCATTTTCTGCGCACTTTTTAGAACAACAAAGAATACAAAGTATGTAAAAGCATTTTCTATAATGTAAATATCCAGAGGAAAATGCGGATTACGTTTGTTTGGAAAAGGAAACCACTCTCTTTCCTCTTAATAAAAAGTCTCCTTAGAAATAAGTATTACCGTATTACTATGGATGTTTATACTTACAATTTGTTATGTTTTTAATGCTCGTGTATTTTACTTTCTTCGTATTCGAAATGATAAGTAGAGTGTGTAACTCGGGTGAAAGACACCATTTTAGTCTCGGACTATAGGCGCTCTCAGTGCGTTCGAGCGCCAAAGTATCTCGACAGAAATAAGTTCCTTTCATACAACAATCTACTCTTGAATATTTCTTTGAATTCCTTTTCTCAGATTCAAATGTGAGAATATTGTTAGGTATTGAATATGGGGTAGATATAAATTATTATAAATGTACTTGAGGGTGGGTTTAAGCTAGACCGATCAGTCTGGAAATATACATACTACGCACCACACGCCGTCTTTTATTTATCAGTGGCGACGAGGATGGGATAGGGGAAACCGATTATACAATAGCTAGTTCGGTAGGAGTTACACATCGGCATATAAATCAACTAAGAAAACGCGATTCAAATGGTGAAGTCCGGGAGCCTAGACCGCGTAATATGGCATTGAGTTATCCACCGGCTCAGACACCCTAATTAATACGCACCGGGGATTGTTCAGGTATAAGCGTTTAGTATATGGCCTCTCGTCTAGCCCGGGTATATTCCAAAGAATCATGAGTAACCTTTTGAAGGATATCCCTAACGTGATTCAAATGGTGAAGTCCGGGAGCCTAGACCGCGTAATATGGCATTGAGTTATCCACCGGCTCAGACACCCTTGTTGATCCCAACCGGGGAGGCGTCGAGTTCAGGGTCGGCGGAGAGTGTCGATCGCGAGGTAGACAATCCGCCAGGGGACGCGCGGGTAGATCCGGAATCGAACCCGGAGCTGGCGCAGCGGCCCGACCCAGGTGCCGCCGCTGAGCGCACGCGACCCGATCGCTTGAGACCTATTGTGAACCCCCCTAGACGTTTCGGTTTCGAGGACATCTTTTAGTGATGTTTCTTATTTTATTATCTAAAAAAAAAGTCACGTTAGGGATACCCCTCATAATGCCACGGGCGAGAGTCCAGCTAAGGTTCTTTTAGGTCGAGCGGTGCGTACCCGGTTAGATTGTCTTAAACCTGATCGTGAACAGAGGGTTACCGATCTTCAACGCCGCCAGAGGGAGGCGGCGGGAGGTACGCAGCGAGCATTCGACATAGGCGATTTGGTATGGTATAGACGGTACAACGTAGGGAACTCACAGAGCAAATGGGAAGCTGGGCAGGTTTTGGAGCGGATAGGGGAAACCGATTATACAATAGCTAGTTCGGTAGGAGTTACACATCGGCATATAAATCAACTAAGAAAACGCGATTCAAATGGTGAAGACCGGGAGCCTAGACCGCGTAATATGGCATTGAGTTATCCACCGGCTCAGACACCCTTGTTGATCCCAACCGGGGAGGCGTCGAGTTCAGGGTCGGCGGAGAGTGTCGATCGCGAGGTAGACAATCCGCCAGGGGACGCGCGGGTAGATCCGGAATCGAACCCGGAGCTGGCGCAGCGGCCCGACCCAGGTGCCGCCGCTGAGCGCACGCGACCCGATCGCTTGAGACCTATTGTGAACCCCCCTAGACGTTTCGGTTTCGAGGACATCTTTTAGTGATGTTTCTTATTTTATTATCTAAAAAGATTTTCTAATGTTTGCTCATTATGATATATGTAAATGTATTTCTACCTAGTATAAATAATAGATAAATAAGTATAGGTGCGTAACATCTGTGTACTGTTATAGCTTTGTATTATTCTGCAAACAGGTATACGATCTTTTGTCGTTAAGAGTCCTTATTCCTACAGACGAGCGTATTTTGTAAAATGCTTCCTTTTTCATTCAAGATTACGACGTAACTATTAGTATTTATTCAAAAACTGGTAACGTACTTAAATAATCGTTTCCTAAACTAGCGGCTCCAACAGTTCAAATTTTCATTTTCTCTTTTAAACCTCTTTTTTAATGAGGTTTTTTGGGAGTCTTTTCCAAATTTTGCAGTGAGATGTGGCGTTTCGGTTCTCAATTTTGCTATAAACAAGAATCATTTGGTACATGAATGACTACAATTTGATTCAACATATCTCGTACGAGGGGCTGGAATGATTAACAATCGAAGATTCATTTGAAAAAACTGATAAAATACCTTCCGAGTTTTCTTCATTTTTTGGCGAAAACAGGGTTTTATTATATTTTATTTCCGCAAATTGTACGCATATTTTGCTTTAAAAATAATATTATAGCAAACTGTAACTTTATGTTAACCTATAAAAAAAAAATCGTAACTATGGGACCTACATTACCGTAAATTTATATTTTTTTAAAACAAGTATAAATCACGCAGCAGCGACGCCCCGCTCTCAGTCCGCGCGGAGCGCGCTTAGAGGACGGACCTGTGCTCGATTGTCAGGCATTCGTTGCGATCGTAATCAGCTACGGAGTTCCGAGAAGTGCTATATACTGCGATTAGAAAATCTTAATAAAAGTTCATTTTTTACAGTATGCCTAACAGACTCGCTTATTGATGGATTTTCAGTGTTACTTTTTTTTTAATACTAAGTCGGTGGCAAACAAGCATACGGCCCGCATATGTACGCCTGCAACTCCAGAGGAGTTACATGCGCGTTGCCGACCCTAACCCCCTCCCGCCCCTCGTTGAGCTCTGGCAACCTTACTCACCGGCAGGAACACAACACTATGAGTAAGGTCTAGTGTTATTTGGCTGCGATTTTCTGAAAAACGCATTTTCACTTGAAATTACGTTAGGGTTTGCATTATTATTTTTGACCCGGATGAAGTCCAAGTTCTCATGATGGAGTCAGGAGTTGGTCACCAGAACTCCTAATCTACTAATTATAATCCCATCGTGTTTGGGCTCAAAAGATTTGCCCTGACGAACACCATCGATCTAGATGAGGTCCAGGGTCTCATGATGGAGTCAGGAGTTGGTCACTAGAACTCCTAATCTACTCATTATAATTCCATCGTGTTTGGGCTCAACAGAGTTGCCCTGATGAGCACCTTCAATCTAGATGAGGTCCAGGGTCTCATGATGGAGTCAGGAGCTGGTCACCAGAACTCCTAATCTACTCATCATAACTCCATCGTGTTTGGGTTCAATCGAGTTGCCCTGACGAGCACCATCAATCTAGATGAGGTCCAGGGTCTCATGATGGAGTCAGGAGCTGGTCACCAGAACTCCTAATCTACTCATCATAACTCCATCGTGTTTGGGCTCAATAGATTTGCCCTGATGAACACCATCGATCTAGATGAGGCCCAGGGTCTCATGATGGAGTCAGGAGTTGGTCACCAGAACTCCTAAACTACTCATCATAACCTCATCGTGTTCGGGCTCAATAGATTTGCCCTGACGAGCATCATCAATCTAGATAAAGTCCAGGGTCTCATGATGGAGTCAGGAGTTGGTCACTAGAACTCCTAATCTACTCATTATAATTCCAACGTGTTTGGGCTCAAAAGATTTGCCCTGATGAGCACCATCGATCTAGATGAGGTCCAGGGTCTCATGATGGAGTCAGGAGTTGGTCACCAGAACTCCTACTCTACTCATCATAACTCCATCGTGTTTGGGCTCAATAGAGTTGCCCTGACGAGCACCTTCAATCTAGATGAGGTCCAGGGTCCCATGATGGAGTCAGGAGCTGGTCACCAGAACTCCTAATCTACTCATCATAACTCCATCGTGTTTGGGTTCAATAGAGTTGCCCTGACGAGCACCATCAATCTAGATGAGGTCCAGGGTCTCATGATGGAGTCAGGAGCTGGTTACCAGAACTCCTAATCTACTCATCATAACTCCATCGTGTTTGGGCTCAATAGATTTGCCCTGATGAACACCATCGATCTAGATGAGGCCCAGGGTCTCATGATGGAGTCAGGAGTTGGTCACCAGAACTCCTAATCTACTCATCATAACCTCATCGTGTTCGGGCTCAATAGATTTGCCCTGACGAGCATCATCAATCTAGATAAAGTCCAGGGTCTCATGATAGAGTCAGGAGTTGGTCACTAGAACTCCTAATCTACTCATTATAATTCCAACGTGTTTGGGCTCAAAAGATTTGCCCTGACGAGCACCATCGATCTAGATGATGTCCAGGGTCTCATGATGGAGTCAGGAGTTGTTCACCAGAACTCCTAGTCTATTCATCATAACTCCATCGTGTTTGGGCTCAAAAGATTTGCCCTGACGAGTACCATCGATCTAGATTAAGTCGAGGGTCTCATGATGGACTCAGTAGTTGGTCACCAGAACTCCTAATCTATTCATCATAATGGTAATTTGATGGTGCTTGTCGGAGTAAATCTATTGAGCCCAAACACGATGGAGTTATGATAAATAGATTACGAGTTCTGGTGACCAACTCCTGACTCCATCATGAGACCCTGGACTTCATCTAGATCGATGGTACTCGTCAGGGCAAATCTTTTGAGCCCAAACACGATGGAATTATAATGAGTAGATTATGAGTTCTAGTGACCAGGTCCTGACTCCATCATGAGACCCTGAACATCATCTAGATTGATGGTGCTCGTGAGGGCAAATCTATTGAGCCCAAACACGATGGAGTTATGATGAGTAGATTAGGAATTATGGTGACCAACTCCTGACTCCATCATGAGACCCTGGACTTCATCTAGATCGATGGTACTCGTCAGGGCAAATCTTTTGAGCCCAAACACGATGGAATTATAATGAGTAGATTAGGAGTTCTGGTGACCAACTCCTGACTCCATCATGAGACCCTGGACTTCATCTAGATCGATGGTACTCGTCAGGGCAAATCTTTTGAGCCCAAACACGATGGAATTATAATGAGTAGATTAGGAGTTCTGGTGACCAACTCCTGACTCCATCATGAGACCCTGAACATCATCTAGATTGATGGTGCTCGTGAGGGCAAATCTATTGAGCCCAAACACGATGGAGTTATGATGAGTAGATTAGGAATTATGGTGACCAACTCCTGACTCCATCATGAGACCCTGGACTTCATCTAGATCGATGGTACTCGTCAGGGCAAATCTTTTGAGCCCAAACACGATGGAATTATAATGAGTAGATTAGGAGTTCTGGTGACCAACTCCTGACTCCATCATGAGACCCTGGACTTCATCTAGATCGATGGTACTCGTCAGGGCAAATCTTTTGAGCCCAAACACGATGGAATTATAATGAGTAGATTAGGAGTTCTGGTGACCAACTCCTGACTCCATCATGAGACCCTGGACCTCATCTAGATCGATGGTGCTCGTCAGGGCAAATCTTTTGAGCCCAAACACGTTGGAATTATAATGAGTAGATTAGGAGTTCTAGTGACCAACTCCTGACTCCATCATGAGACCCTGGACTTTATCTAGATTGATGATGCTCGTCAGGGCAAATCTATTGAGCCCGAACACGATGAGGTTATGATGAGTAGATTAGGAGTTCTGGTGACCAACTCCTGACTCCATCATGAGACCCTGGGCCTCATCTAGATCGATGGTGTTCATCAGGGCAAATCTATTGAGCCCAAACACGATGGAGTTATGATGAGTAGAGTAGGAGTTCTAGTGACCAACTCCTGACTCCATCATGAGACCCTGAACATCATCTAGATTGATGGTGCTCGTGAGGGCAAATCTATTGAGCCCAAACACGATGGAGTTATGATGAGTAGATTAGGAATTATGGTGACCAACTCCTGACTCCATCATGAGACCCTGGACTTCATCTAGATTGATGGTGCTCATCAGGGTAAATCTATTGAGCCCAAACTCGATGGAGTTATGATGAGTAGATTAGGAGTTCTGGGGAGTTCTGGTGACCAACTCCTGACTCCGTCATGAGACCCTGGACCTCATCTAGATCGATGGTGTTCGTCAGGGCAAATCTTTTGAGCCCAAGCACGATGGAATTATAATGAGTAGATTAGGAGTTCTGGTGACCAACTCCTGACTCCATCATAAGAACCTGGATGGACTTCATTCGGGTCAAAAATAATAATACAAACCCTAACGTGATTTCAAATAACACTGAAACTCTATAGCACTAATGTGCGCAAACGATTGGCATCTTGACTACGCAGCATGGGTGCGTAGCCACCATGCCAATCGATACGACAACGAAACACTATCTGTCTCTCTCTCGTACTAATATGCACAAACGATTGGCATCTTGGCTGGGCAGCATGGGTGCATAGCCAACATGCCAAACGTTTACGCTACGACAAGGAAACACTATCTGTCTCTCTATCGCACTAATATGCGCGATTGATTGGCTTCTTGGCTAGGTATCATGGGTGCGTAGCCAACATGCCAATCGTTTACGATACGACAACGAAACACTACTCTCTCTCTATCGCACTAATATACGCAAACGATTGGTATTTTGGCTAGGCACTAAGCAAGTGTGTGGCCAACATGCCAATCGTTTACGATACGACAACGAAACACTATCTGTCTCTCTATCGCACTAATATACTTTATTTATACCTGCAGTCATTTAGTAACTTCTTCATTTTCCATTGGTGTGAAAGAGACAGAATAAAGAGCAAGGGTTATAGTACACTCTGTAGTCTGTACACTTAGTAGTAGTGTACATAAAAAAAAAAACTACTGTGCATATACAATAAAATAAAGAGTGCCCATATGATATCATATGACACTAAAATTAATGTTGCTTGAAATTATATTGAAAACTATCAAGATTATTCTAGTCTGCATTGAAACGCGCGTCGCGTTGCCGGCGCTCGCGTACCGAGCGCCAACGCCATCTATCGAGCGTTATTTCGTGAAATCGGAGAACGCTCCAAGGATTAAGGGCTCTTAAAACAAGTTTTAAGTTCGCCTAGCATATAAGAATTATATGTTCATTCTAATTGTAAGAAACGGTTGTACCTACTGTAAACAATGTTAAAAGTTTAATTTAAAGATATCCCTTGAACACGATTGTAATATGTCCCTGTTATACGCGTGCTATATAAGATGTCGTATCAGCCTTTGTTTATAATAACCATATGCAGGTACCTAATCCAAATGTAAACTCGCTTTAGCCTTAAGGAAAACTGATTAACTTAACCGTATTGTTTTGCACCTGCAATCACGGTAACAGTCAATATTTATATCCATAGATATATTAAATAACTTAGTTGTCCTAAGTTAGAAAATAAGGGTGGAGGTGTTAGGTATTGAATATGGGGTAGATATAAATTATTATAAATGTACTTGAGGGTGGGTTTAAGCTAGACCGATCAGTCTGGAAATATACATACTACGCACCACACGCCGTCTTTTATTTATCAAATATGATATGCTAAAAAAGGAACTTGAAAACAACGTCGGATTCACCGGATTTGCATATAAAGCGGATCTTTGTATGGAACCCTTAGCACGATCTCCACACACTTGACCAACTGGCGTAACGAGAAACCGCCCCGGGCTAGCATGGCACACAACACAGATATATACCTTTTTAATACTATATACTGATGCCTATTAATAGCTATAGTTAATATTTAGGAATAATTGATATGGAGAGAAATATATTTATTTATAAGAAGCATTGCTACACCCGATACGGGTATCATGTATTAAGACAACTTTATTGTTAACTGAGACCTGACGTATGTACATACATGTAAGCAATTAAATAAATAAATAAATAGATGTACCGCTCTCGAGAATGTTCTCTGTTTTGTATGTATGGATGTATGGTATGTATAGATAGATAGATAGAATACTCTTTATTGGCTTACCTCAGTAAAAATATACAAAAAAAAAAATTGATTAAATTAAGAGGCAGACAACAGGCGGTCTTATATAATTATGTATTTTTATTTGGCGGTATATTTGTATTTTTTATTTTATTTTTTAATATTTGACATTTGGAGAGCCTTTACACCTCCAAATCTTATTAATGTCATTATTATTGTGTAATTTTTATCTTTCCCAGACCGTGGGGACCTTATGCATCTCCAAACTTATTGTATTAACCGTGGAGACTATAACGTCTCTGTAATATTGTATAATATACTTGACTTGGTACATACTAGTTATGTATTCTGTAGCATTAGTTTATGAGACTGCAACAGTCCAGACGCGATTTATTTATTTAGTATAAATTTTATTTGGACACTTGGAGAGACTTTACACCTCCAAATCTTATTATTATCAGTACTATGACATTGAGGACCTTTTACATCTCCAGTTTTAATGTTTTTTTAATCATAGAGACTATACATCTCTATTGTTTTGTAGTAATTATTTATTTTAAGATTATTATAATGTAACGTTTACCCAGGTATTGGCTGTTGTATTTATAAATGTTGTTATGTATTTTTCATGTCACTATATAATGTTACTATAAATCTTGTATTGACTTGTAAAAGAGCCCTTGAGGGCTACTTGCAGAAAATTAAAATGTATTTTGAATTTATGAATTTTGAATGGTGAATATCCCCCATAGTAAACGGAGAATGTTCTCGAGAACGGCACAACTATACTTATAGCCCATAAGTTCCACTTTAGCAACTACAAATTGTTTAAAGTAACCCTTGGATAGTGCTGTTGACTTACATAGTGTAACACACATCTTCTGTAACACTTACTATTATTTATATTAAATGGTTGTTTGTTATCCCTAAAATAAATACAATAAAATTAAACCTTCTTTAAGGGCGTTAAAGATGTTAAAATGTATTGGAATAGGGTGGCAATTTATGTAAATGAGTTAAATATAAATTAGAAATCATAAGATAAAATAAAAAAATGGACATAAAATTACTATTTACTTACCATATAACTATTATCTATTTAAATATGATGTATTCTACACAATTGATTAAAATTCTACTGAATTTAATACGTAATGAATGCTGCCCTCTTTTGTATTCCTCAAGTATTTTCAGTCGTTTTAACGAAAAATACAAATAACTTTAGTTGGAAAACAAGATGCACCCTTCAATGGGCCTGACAGAGCTTTCTCGTTGATACGATTGAAACGAGTACGTGGGATTTAGCACTTGCGTATTCTACCTGGATATATGTCTGTGACAATGCCGAAATACTTTCTGAAAACTTGCTGGAAAATTTCAGGGGCGGTGGATGCGGCATGCGAAATTCGTGGCTTTTCGAGAATTCAACATGCAAGCATTTAAGCTGTTTAGCGATCGTTTTATAACCGGAATATTTAACAAACGTATATACACACATACTACCCGATTTCGCGTTATGAAGTGTTTAGGTAGAAATTGATTTTATACACAAAACTTCTACTAGCTCATGTAAGTTGCTACGATTATATGGGGGCGGCTTTTTGGCGGCGGGTTCGTGTGAATCTTAACTCAAATATTCGACTGAGGTTATGCGTGTGGCTGATTTGTCTTTAATTGCAGTTAAGTATATATTAAAGATAATCATAGTGTTAGAGGTAGTAAATTACCGGAAGACGGTAATGAGTTTTTATTTACGACTAACACACATGCAAACTGTTAGTTGTAATAAAATTATGTAAAGTGCAATATCTAAACGCAGCCGCCGGGCGCGGCTAGTATACGGAGGCTTTTTCTATAGCACCAATAGCACTCCGCATACGCGTTATCGTGGCCAGTTGCTTAAAACCGTTATCACATACTTGTTCAATTCTTGCAAATCAAACTTTCTACATTGTAGTGTATAGGTAGTATCTATACATAAATAGATACACACCGTCTCGGGCGCAGACCGCATAGGATGCCGCGTCAGTTGCACGAGAGCCGAGGGCGAGAGTGGACGTGTGACATTGCTGTGCGTGTCTGTGTGAGCGAGCCAGTGTTTACTGATCAGGGCGGGTCCTACATATGGCGACGAGCTAAAAGGTAAATTTATTCACCGTTCACTTTGTTGCAAATAAGGGAAAAATAAATCAAACAAAATCAAACACACGAAAGATATATCATACTCGTATATTGTAGTAATGGCAAAAAAAACTGTATTTTGCTCAATCATTTATTTTAATAATGGAGAGAGAATTATAGGTTTGATTTTCGAAATGAAATAACGAATACTGGGTAGGTAAGTACTTACTAAATAAAAATACAAAAGAGTTTGATAAAACGGACGATTGTTTTGAAGTATTTTGGCTTTATTGTTATATTTAGCTTGATTAATCCGATACGACACTGTTTCGCAAATGTAAATAATGCATAGATAAAAACAACTATGCATAAATATATGCTATACTTGATTCAACAATCAGTAGGTAATAGTGCTTCTCTTGCTTTAGCTTTTCACTCCAAAACAATAGATTGTTCCAATATTTCTATAATTTCCTGCACTGTAGTGTAGTGTTAGTATTAGCCCCCACTGAAAATATACGATTGGGACTAAATTTTACGTGTAAAAATGTATGTAATTGCAATATAAACTGGAAGGTAGTTACGTACAATGCAAGTTAAAAGGTTAATAGCAACGTAAGCTGGTTTGTTTTGTTTATCCCTATTGCGACTAAAGTAGGTACGGTACGGTGACTAATTTGATAGAAATAGTATTGTGGTCAGTAAATAACGGTTTCAAATCACCTGTCAAATTAAAATCGTTATTGTTTGAGATCCCATTAAATTGGAATAACTGTGATCGGGTAATTTGTGAAGAAAATGGGCTATTTGTGATTGCAAACCTCCATTAAATTGGAATTGTTTTGGTTTGGAAATCTCCATTCAATTGGAATATATAGCTGTGGTTTTGAGACTCCCATTAAATTGGGATACCTGAGGTCTCAAAACGACCATTAAATTGGTGTTAGCTTGTCTGTGATTTCAAACCTCCATTAAATTGGAATTGTTGTGGGTTTGAAATCTCCATTCAATTGGAATATATAGCTGTGGTTTTGAGACTCCCATTAAATTGGGATACTTGAGGTCTCAAAACGACCATTAAATTGGTGTTTGCCTGTCTGTGATTTCAAACCTCCATTAAATTGGAATTGTAGTGGGTTTGAAATCTCCATTTAATTGGAATATATAGCTGCGGTTGTGAGACTCCCATTAAATTGGAATATCTGAGGTCTCAAAATTACCATTAGATTGGTATTTGCCTGTGTGTACTTTTAAAACTCCATTAAATTGGAATTGTTGATGTTTTAAAATTTCCATTTAATTGGATTCTATAGTGCAATTTGGAGACTACCAGTAAATTGGAATGAAGGAGGTCTGGAATTATTAAACTTAAAAAGAGACTAATTTGAAGTAAAAAATTGGTGTAAGATAGTAAGTCCAAAAATAATAGACACGGTAGGAAATCTAGATCGCTTTACCTAATCTTCCTAAGTAAAACCCCGTCATGAAAATTTGCCAACGGAAGAAAAGTTAAATTTATAAGGTAGCATTAGGGCAAAAGATGGAAAAACTGGAAGGGATCCTTTGAGATATGTATATAGAAGAGGCAGAAATTCAAACTTCTACAAAGAAATGGCAATGCTGTTATTTATAGGAGGTACCGCGTTGCAAGATCCAGGTGAAGGTGTCGATGTGTTGATTTGATGCTTATTTCCGGCTAAAGCAAAGTCACGTTCATGAAAGGAATCTTTTTTTGGTTTATAAAACAGTAGCAAAAGGAAAGATTTGAAATGTCTGTAGTTAGACTGAGGAAACGAGATAAATCAGATTAGAAGCAAGGAGAAACAACTATACAAAAAGACAGAAAATAACTATTCTAGGAGATGTGGAAGCTCAAAACATAATGCCAATGACAGTTCAACTCCTGCAAATACCCAAAAATGCGATTTCTGTAAAAATTAAGGCATTATGTTCGATACTGCAAAACTGAACAAGGCCAGAAAAGGAGAAATGATGCTAGATTAGATAAAATGAAAGAGGAAAACAAAGGTACAGGATAGTATAGCTAAAAGGATGAAGAGAAACTGCAAGATAAATTGTGTAAATGATGATGTTGAGTACGTTTTCAACGTAGTCATTTAGTCATTTATTTAATATTGCATTGTAATGTACATAATAAGGTGTTACAGTTCATATAGCCATTTCATGACACCCTGTAAGGGCACACAATAGTACAGTTCTATTCTATTCAGGCTAGTCTACATATTATAATTAAGGTAACAAAATAAAGTAAAAATATTAGCGTATCAGTAGTTTAGTAACCTATTAGTTAGTCTCATAAATAAATTGAGTAACTTCAACAATAGTAACGTTAACAATGCACCGTTACAATACTGGATGATTGAATTAACTTGTCAAATTATAATATTATTATATTATTTATTTTATTACGTATTTTTACGTAGTGAATGATAAAGTTCAAAATCGAAGAGATACCTATGTACGGATGTGTTAGCGGAATCAGGTTGTAGAAATAAAAAAAGATAAAGATTTACAATCAAGTACTAAACTATAAGTCTAGTTCCGTATGGAACTCGAATACCCCTAAATATTGAAGGTTCATTTGAGGCAGCGATCACAACAGGAATAGGTGAAATTAACGCCACATCTTACGTCATCAATGAACGGACCAAACTTATTGGGAAGACATTCCGCAACCGACTTAGGAGTTTTAAAAGTCGGAGTGGGAATAAATCAAGTCCATACCAAGGATTTTCCTAAGTTTAAAGAGCTCAGAGAGCATTAGGGCAAATATCAAGAAGAGATAAGTAACTTTAAATAAAAATAAAAAAAATCTGGCGGTATTAGACTCTCTCGGTCACTATGATGTTTTTCTATTAACGGAAAAATGGGGGAATCACCGCTTCCGGCAAGACTCCAGCTTGCGACCTTTTAAAACACCCGTAAAATAGCTTTTAACCAACTAAGCTACGGAAGCTTGTTGGAAGCATGCGAATATTTCCGATCCTTCTTTTTTGTTTACACGCCTTGGGAAGGCGCATAGCTAGAGAATGACTGGTGTCTCAAGTTTTATTCAGAGTTTCACCAGTAATAATGTGCTAACTAATTTTTATCAAGCCGATACTTTTACGAGCGATACTACAAATTTGTATATTAAAGGATAAGTATTTTACCCCTTCCAGCAATACTCAAATTTACGACCTTTTGGAACACCGGTCTAATCGATTTTAATAGTTTTAACCAACTGGTACAGATGGACTACAAGGGGCTCGGATTATAGTACAAAAACGTGAACCGACTGTACGATAACAAATGAACTATTCAGTGTATACACTAATATCAAATTATTACATAAATATAAATTTCTTGGTCAGAACAATAGGCAACATTGTTATAGTATTAAGTCAGAGTAGTTAACTGAGATCTGTGGAACTAGATAAGTATTTGGTATATTTGCTAAATAGTCCTTTACTGAGTAAAAACATTTGCCCTCCCGTAGGTGTTTTCTTAAAGCGATTTGTAGGACATTTTTATGCAGCTAGCTATAAATTTGGATAGCCATACAGAACGAGTTGTTTTTGTGAAGCTTGACTCTAGAACTCGACAATAATAATTTGTCTTTGTTTCGAAACTCTGTACCCAAAAAGGTGTTATTAGATATCTATATGCGGATCAGCACGTGTGTCAGAGTGTGCAACATGAAAGACCACATGCAGTATATATGAGAGATATATGGAACACTCAGCGAAGGATTCCAAAATTACCAATGAGAAATCTGGGTTATATGAAGGCTGTTGGGACGATTCGGTAAAAGGATACAAGGATTTCGAAAGTGAGTTATGCTTTTATGATGGTATCCTTTTGAAATCGAATTGTCATACCCTTTAAACTATAACGTGGCAATGAAAGTTCGGCTAAGATCGAATGTATCGCGATGCGGAAAACCTTGTTAAGAGTTGCAAAGGATAAACTTTAGTTGGTGCACCTATTCAGCCAGTCCCTATGAAAAGGCGAGAATTATCTTCTGAGCCATGGATAGACATGCGATCGATTTATTGGGATCGTTGCCCAATAACGACTAACTGCTAGTAATTTTAGACTATTAGAGTCGTTATAGAGAGATTAAGTTTAGGTTCGCAAATTATCATTATATTGGATGAAATGTTTAGCAGGCTAGGGGTAGTTATCCAGTTTCAATCACGGCTGACAATGATGGTGAATTCATCAGACAAGAGTTCAGGTCTCTTAAAATATGCAACATGATTATTTTCAATGCAGTTCCCTATTCAGCCAATTCTAACAACGAATGCAGTGATCACACTTGAAATGTCATGCAATTGTTTATCTTTTAATAAATTCTTTGGGTAGGTATCCAGTTTCAATCACGGCTGACAATGATGGTCAATTCATCAGCCAAGAGTTCAGGCCTCTTAAAATAATGTAACATCATTATTTTCAATGCAGTTCCCTATTCTGCCAATTTTAACAACAAATGCAGTGATCACACTTGAAATGTCATGCAATTGTTTATCTTTTAATAAGTTCTTTATTTAAAAGATGTGTTTCATGTAAGTACTGCACTTACGATAAGCAGGGCAGTACTGGACTCAGCAAACTGGCGAGATCGAAAGGCAGACTGGGGGAGTGAAGATAGGAAACATGGAAAATAAAGATTCCAAGAAAACCTTGTTTGACTATCTGCTTATGTAAAATGCCATCCCATTTACAACAACAAAAAATAAAGTGAAACGGGAAATAAATTTGATTCAGAAATAAGGGATAGAGAGAGACAGAGAACAACAGAAGGAAAGAAAGAAATACGGAGATAGGAAAGCAAAATAGAGTGATCTAACCGGAAGAGACAAAGTGTATGTAAAGGAAATCGTTAATAAGAAATTGGAAAATAGTAAATTAAGTGGAAGGAGGGTGGAAACCAATTGAAGAACACGCAAGTGACAGGAATTAACTACTTGATAACGATAGGTCATGTAATCAAATTAAACAATATAGAAGTTAGCTATTGTGGTAAATAATAAATATAAAGTCTTTTAATAGGGAAGAGATGTAGTGTATAGGTAGTATCTATACATAAATAGATACACACCGTCTCGGGCGCAGACCGCATAGGATGCCGCGTCAGTTGCACGAGAGCCGAGGGCGAGAGTGGACGTGTGACATTGCTGTGCGTGTCTGTGTGAGCGAGCCAGTGTTTACTGATCAGGGCGGGTCCTACATACATCATAGCCCACCGGATTAGCAAGCTGAAGTGGCAATGGGCAGGCCACATTGCACGCAGAGAAGATGGCCGATGGGGTCGAAAAGTGCTCGAGTGGAGACCACGGACTAGCAAGCGCAGCGTAGGACGACCACCCACAAGATGGACAGACGACCTTATTAAGGTCGCCGGAAGACGCTGGATGTGGGTCGCTTCCAACCGGTACATGTGGAGGTCCAAGGGGGAGGCCTATGTTCAGCAGTGGACGCCTTATGGCTGAGATGATGATGATGATGATGAAACTTTCTACTATCCATCACATTCTGCACTCGATCCTTTTTGCAATAAGTGTAATTGTTTATAAGTATAAACCAACAGTGGTGGATCGTTCCAACCTCGATTTCCTCCGGCTTGTTTAATTTGAGCCCTTTGAATACTTTCACGATTGGTTCATGGAGAAAAGGAAAGCAAAATTAACTCCGGGTTCCCTTGGAATATTTGTGACTACCAATATCTTTGTGGAGATAAATATTAGTTCACTACGAATCGAACGAAATTCACTAAGAGTCGTCGGAATCCTGCCTAACATGTATAGCGGCTACACAGAAAATGTACTTTACTTGGTATAATTCAAGACTTACATATATAAGCTTAAGGTTAATACGTTTATTATCAACGGCTTCGTAACCTAGTCACTAGGTAATTAGCTATCCAACCTGGTCACCTAGGTAGGCAGGAGCTTTCGAAGCAAGAGGTCCTGGTTTTGTATCCTGGTAAGGGCATTTACCTCCTGTGCTCACACATATATATTTTGTCCCTGAGTTATGAATGTTTTCTATGTACCTTTAAGAGGCAGATGAGTAAAGTTTCCTTCAGGTGGTAAACTTAGACTAATTTATTCCGTATTAAGTAGTGCAGGCGTGCAACTGTAATACTATATTCTTAATTTAATGTACGGTGATATCACACATATTTTAAATGGATCAGCACGTGCGCTAACTCCTGTCTAGTTATCGTCACGCGCTGATAATATTTTGCTGACTCATTTCTATCTATTATCACAACACAACACAAACCCTGTGTGTATTGTGTATTAACACAAGCCTTATTGAGCTTACTGTGACTAGATCGGTTTGTGTATGATTTTCCAATAATATTTATTTATTTATAAAATTTATAGTTATTGAAAAACTTACCAATAGCCAAAAGAGTTTTCAATTTCGGATTGGCCTTCTTCAGTGCATTGATTCTGTCGTACAGTCCAGTCTTTCCGTCTTTCGTCTCATCATTGGACTCGAAGGAGCTCAGCTTGCCCTTCTTGAGCCATCCGAAGGCGAATATGATGTGGGTGCAGAGGTCCGGCTGGATGTCTTCGGGGGTGAACTTGCCGAGTTTGGTGCGGTATTGGGACCAGTTGGTGTAGTAGCAGACGATCTGGGGAAAAGATAATGTTACTAAGGGCCTGTTTTATAATGTTAAAGTAAAGTGTTGGATAGCTAATTAACAAATAAACTACCTGCCAGATAACTTTCTGCAAAACTTAGCACTTTATCTGCCAGTTAAGATTATTTGAAGATTGTGAAACGCGCACGATGACTATTCAACTTCACTTAGGCCCTAAGTGAACAGTTTGATGTCATAAGTGGATGAACAGCCCGATTCGAACTTTGAGATACGTCAAATATGTATTAGATTTTTGTTTAAAGAATCGTTACTTTCTACACTGACATATCCAATCTATATCGTATCTAGACCTAATGTTTGACGTATTTTGAAATTCGAATTGCATCGTTATTCTCTGGAGTTAGATTTATAATTCCTCTGTATCTGTGTAATAATAATATCATATAGTAAACGCCCCTATGATGGGACGGGCACCGGTAATGGGATGGTATAGACAAATCCTGTAAAACAAGTATTTACCATCAGTTTTTAAATGCTGGCAACATTTTTCCATAAATAAGAGGTATACAGCTGCTTAAGTTTAATTTTAATTGATATTTGTTAGTTCGAAAATTAATGGTGCCATACCTACAACTACATCCCATGACTGGAGTAAAAAACATCGTTTTATTTTGTTAATAGGTTTGAAATCAATTTTAGTAGGTTTCATAAATTCATAGAAAACATAAAGAACGAATAGGACATTCAACTTTTAACGCATAAAGCGGAAGATTTTTTTTTAGTTACGTGAGTTTTTGGAGCATATATCATTCCTATAGATTTTACATTTTCTTTTGGCGTAGTCTGGCGTGTGACGCTTTGAACTCTTGTTATCACGAACATTGAAAATGATCAAAGCAACACGCAAGTTACGAGATACGAGCTTTTTGTAGTGCTCGTATCTCGTAATGCCATGTCACGGTATATCTTGTCATATTTGCAGTACATTGCTGCTCGGTAAAATAAAAAATAAAATAATTCAAAAATTAATTATTCAATAATTAAGTGTAACTTCAAAACACTTCTTAATTCATGATTACACGGGTAAATTCTATTTTTGGTTTTATTTATTGCCCGTATTGGATTTACAAACTTTATGTAAGAGGAAATAAGTTTTTCGCCTATATTACGTACGGCAGGTAATTATTGCCTAACGGACCGACCATAGCTCAAAATAACAGGCATTAGCGTTGTTGGCCAATTCCTTATTGATATAAATAAGTAAGCACTGGTCGATAAATTTATTAGACAAGGTTTTTTTTCATCGAAAGTAGTTTAGCAATAAAACTTATACATAACAAGTTCATAGTAGCTAAGCTAGACCGGTTCTGACTCATTTACCGATTATGTACTTTTCGCATATATTAGTTTGATTAGAATATCGATTTAAATGACATGCTAATGCATGGTTGATAAGATATAGATATTTTACCTATGGGCTGACAAAGAACATAAGGATATAATTAAACCTGTCACATGGTATAACTGCTGGCAAAAACATAATAAGATTCGGAAATATGCTATTAATGAAATGCAATTGTTCTTTACTATATAGTACTAACCATTCCAGGCGTTTATATTATTTTGTTGATAATTCTTACATTATAATAGCAGTTCAATAGTACCATTAAAAGAGCAGTTTTGACGTGAATAACATATGTCTAGTTTTCTTTAAAGATTTGTATGAAAGTGAACATAAGGTCTTTACGATCTGCCATTTACTCAAGTCAAATAGGCCCCCATAGGCACTCAAGTGATACTCAAGTGTACTTTCAGAAACATATAATAGTAAGTGCTGATCAAAAGAATAGTAGTGTTACAAAAACAAATTACATTATTTAAACCACAATTTAAATACTATGCTAGTCTCCAAACAATTAACACCAATCTATCAATGTCCACCATTATTCAACACAAGTGAAATTCGGAATGACATTTCCTTCTTAAAGCATTGTTGTTTTACCACTCTCAAAAAACAACTAGTTACCCAAAAGTACACTTAACGGCTTTAAACATAGAGCTCTTGAAAACTGCAAACGCTTAAGCAAAATACACGTTGAAGGCTAACAACTCTACGCTCAAAAAGCTCCATAACACATCCGCGTTGCATTTTGCTAAAACACCAACTTACCATATCTACTCACTAAAGCATGTGCCATTCTTATTGCTTCAGCTTTAGGTTCATTATCTAGCGGTAAGAACTTAGTAGATAGCAAATGTAACTTGGCATCATGGTCCTCGTAAGGCAATGGTCTTTTCCTGGCAAGTTCACAGCAAGTCCACTTTCCTAAATGCGTTTACCGGAACAGTGCGATTCCGCGTATCCTGTCGTTTTCTAGCTAATAGCCCTCTAATAGATGTTGGAAAAGTATTACAGTCTAGCTTAAGAATATTTGAGCAAAATTACAGCGCATTGAATCTTTAAGATGCCGTTGGAAATACGCATCTTGTTTAGGAGAGAAGTATGAAGTTTATAAGTTCAATCATATCGATACGGGTTTTTCTGTTCTTATAATTTAACACGCTTTTTTGTTGTAATTGTATTATTTATGATAAATTATGAAATCAAATGAAACGAGATGAGGAGGCATACTTAAAGAGAGGGTTATAAGCAGTTAGTGATGGTGTTCAGAAGCTGACAATGTTATTTATCTAGTGGCTCTCTGAGCTAAAGACCTCGAGCAAAAATTAAAACTGAATAAATGTATAGCGCCGCTATTTTGAAACAAAATCCAAAAAAGAATTGTCAAAAAAATAAAAATAATCGAACCTGCTCACAAAATTTCACGAAAATCGGTTGAGGATTGCATCTGTAGAGGAGAACATCCGGATCCGGACATACGAAAGCCCAAGCCGAAACGTAAAGCTTCGCTAACGCTCGGTCAATAAAGACGCACAGTTTCAATTAGCTTAATATGAGCATGCGAGATCACTTGGTCTGAGAACCTATCTTTAATATCACTACTTTCTCTCGACAAAATTATTAAAGCTCATTAAATTCATCCTTGTCCAAAGATCGACGGTAGCGACGTAGCGAGTCGCTGCTAACGACAGAATTGTCAACAGCAACCGACGGTTTCCGGCTAGATACGCTCGGCCAGCCTCGGATCTTAAACCGGTTTAAACTTGCAGAATATCACTTAGTCGGAGGACCTATAATTAGTAGAATTTGACCTTAATATCTCACTCGATCTATAAATATAAATCACCCTGTCCTTATGATTGTCGGTAGCGGCAGAATTATCTACGGCAGCCGACCAATTCCGGATAGCCAAGCTCGGGTGACCTAGATCTCTGGCCACATT
The DNA here is from genome assembly GCF_033807575.1 of Cydia pomonella. NCBI lineage: Eukaryota > Metazoa > Arthropoda > Insecta > Lepidoptera > Tortricidae > Cydia > Cydia pomonella. The sequence continues at coordinate 17,254,605 of NC_084712.1, forward strand.
ACACTAGCGGAGATTACTTGGTCGGAAGACCTATAGAATTTGACTGAATAACACGCTCGACCTATAAATAAGTTACCTTGTAGCCATCTTTGTCCTTATGGTCGTCGGTGGCGACAGAATTGTCGATAGCAGCCGACGACTTCCGACTGGCTATACTCGGGCGACCTCGGATCTTAGGTCGGTTCACACTGGCGGATATCACTTGGTCGGAGGACCGCGACACGCTGCTCGATACAGAGGTGCTGGTGCTGACTTTGGTCGGTTTTCGGAGTCTTCGGCGGACGGCTGTGGAAAAAAGGAATTGTGAGAAAAGTGGAGCTTTTTAGTTAGTTACTACAAGATGGAGATTTTTAAATGAAATATAGGCAAAAGTCATTATTGCGTTTATTACCAAGTGTCTAATAACTTTTGAAATGTGTAGTCCCTTTTCCTATGTGTGGCATATGTACTTAGGAAAAGTGACTACAAATTTTTGATTGGTCATTGTCAAATCTGTTTGTTATATTCTGATATAATTTATCTACTACACCAAAATATAGCATAACTATAAAAAATTGCTTTTACAAATAAAATAATTATTTGCCAAGTTTCGCTACATTTATCGGCAATATATCTTAATAAGGAAATCCGCTACAATTTTTAAACACTTGCAAAAATGAGTCAACCATCGTTACTGGTATTTAATAATAGCTAGAAATACAAGTGGATATCATCTTTGCAAATTTAATTTGTCAAAATAAATATTGAAAATCAAGTGGAAAGGATGGCTTTTTGTGAGGCGCCACTAAGCAGCTAATATGATATGAGTAAAAACTTCAAAAAATTCTTTTTGGATATTTAAATGTAGATATATGTATAATGCGTCACCTGAGCCATTTGGTTTGTTTTATACAAAAATGGCTGAAGAGACTCGATAATTTCGCCGCTGAGATAATACCATAGAATGAAAACAACTTCACAAGAATTAAAAGGTTTTGCCAGGTTTTTAAGTTACAGGATTAGGTACGAAATCCCTACCGTTCGTCCAATTTGCATTTTTCACGTCCAATTGCGCCAATTTAAATTTGGACAAAGGAATAAATCCGTCCATAATGGCCGGTACTCAAATAACGATCTATTTACATTTTCAACGATTTTATATAATTTCACTCGTATGCGTGAATATTTTTTTTTTTGTGAATTGTAGAAAATAATTGAAGAGTACAAGGAAGTCCGTAGGGAGAGTTAAGTAAATCAATTTATTGTTTTTAATGGAAATTTATCGTCATGTTGGTCGCATTGCGAAGACCAAATCAATGGATTTATTTTTAATTAAATAACTGATTTATGTTTTAGTCGCGCATGTCAATCTACTTTTATTCCACCTCAGTAACCATTCCATTCATCCAACCATTGCTATTTCAATATTTATGTAGATTCAGCAAAAAGTTTAACTTAGCACTCCTCTATATAAAAATGTATGTAGGGTTACTAAGCCAATAGTATTGGTGAAGTAAGAAAGTAAACACTTTATTGTACGAGAAACATAAATATTGATTACATCAGATAGAAAATAATAATTGTGTGTACAAAGGCAAACTAAGGGGGATGTCTCCCAGTTAACCTATACCTTAAATAGTAATTAAAAACTATACCTAAAGTAATATCCATTTCTCAGACACAGGGAAACCAACGAACTAAGTCACCCGTCACCTTACGCTACGGTCTTCCGAGCATCGGCGACTAGTTAAAAGCGCTATGCTGCTCGACGCAACGTCGGCGCAACTGCGCAGCGACGCCATTTTCCATAGAGTTGCCTAGACGCCGACACTCGGTATACGCTAGTGTGGGGTGGCCCTTCATATTATATAAGAAAACTAATAAAATCTGGTTCCAATGAAACTACAATGTTTCAGAGTTGGAATATCCAAGGATTAACTAGTCAAGACTACATATATATGTAAGTACCTACAAAGAAACGAGTTATAAAATAAAAAATAAAATAAGATCTGAAAAGCTCCAACTTCGACATTAAGTGCCGGCAAGTGAGCAAGGACATACATATACATGGAATCGATACTCGGCATGTCCAATGCGATTACATTTACTTACATTTCATTACTACGTGCCTTCAGACAAAGACTATATGACATACACCAAACTAACGAGAAACTGAAAATAATATAAAACAGTTAAACTGGCCTTAATAAAATTAGTAGATGGCAATAAAAATATACTAACAAGTGGGTATATTTATTAAACTATTTTTAATAATAGCATTTTTAACTTTTACATAAACACCCTACGTATGAGGCACACTAAATATCTGAATACACTTCTGTCAGCCATGAGGAAAGTGATACTTGCTAAGGTGGATGCAATGTCAGTAAGAGAAATTTTCTTTTGATAGCTACAATAAAATAAGAAAAACTAACACACTATGCATTGTCGTTCTGGACCAATAACTAACAAATACATAGTATTAGCCTTAATTGTAGGCGAATTTTCAGTCATAGCACTGCAGATAGATACGTATTAGTACTTCATGATTTTATTTCAAAACCCGCTACAGTTCTTTGCAATAAGCAATGGTAATAGTTTGGGCTTTGTTACTAACTACTGAACTTAAAACAGAAGCAATGTCCAACAAAATATTCAAAATCACGCACAATATTTTCGCGAACAAGCAATTCCCAGGCACTATTTTCCAATCTGTTCCGAGTAATAAAATTCCCTGCACATTTAGAATTCAAGTGCTCATGAGGGGCGCTCAGTAAATGATAGGTTGTATCTCCCAAACGAAAATCAACCCAAATTTCATTGGTATAAAACACAAATTCACTGTGTAATTGTTTGTAGATGTCTTTGAAAATGCGAATGGGAAAAATTGTTTTAACTTTCAGTTATGTTATAAGATTCGTTGGAGTGTTTGTATATATTTGATATGTCTCCGTTGAGAATAGGCAGTTTGTGTTCCACAAAACGCTTAAAGGATTCTTTATTCTTACAGTTTCATCGAAACGGGCTTAGTGTAAGCACAGGGGGACAACTTTGGGGTTTTCGTAAAGCCTTTTGCTTGGTGTAGGATAATATATGGTTATATCCCTCCGTTTATAGTTTTTGAAAAGTTTTACTAATGCTTCACAGGATTGATAAAAAAAAACAAATTCTAGCAAAATAAAACAGTTAAAATTTACATTGCTAAAGTGAGTGGCAAAATAAAGGTTAAGGGCATTACCGCATTTAGGGCGGTTTAGGACTAGCGTATTTTCTGCGCGTATATACGTTTGTTCCGGCGCGGTGTGAACACGCGTGTTACATTTCCCTACATTTAGTTTTTACGCGTTTATACGCACGTTACTTTTCCCTACATTTGGTCTATACGAGCTTACACGCGCGTACGCGTACACTCGTATAAAACGCTAGTCTGAAACCACCCTTATCGAGGCTTAAACCTTTGAGACTTCTTACTTCAAACTTAATATTGAACCGTGAGTCCGGAAAACCGGACAAAATGAGGTTTTACCGCACGAGAAGGATAAAGATTATTTTCTCTCTGGATTTTATTTGATTCGGTGATGACAAATGTGGTAAGACACTAAGAAAATTTTATTTTTTGCTGTTATAGAGCTGACGATGACAAATACCGACCAGTATTTAGTTAAGCCATGTTGTAAAAATGAAGATTTTATAAAAAGTTGTATATGCGTCCCACTGCTGGGCACAGGCCTCCTTTCATGTATGGGAGGGATTGAGCTACATTCCCCACGCTGGACTAATGCGGGTTGAGAACTACACATACACTTTTGAATTTCTTCGCAGATGTAGGTACCTATATACAAATTTCTTCACGATGTTCACTTTGTTTCATGTTTCCACCGAAAAGCTAGTGGTAAATATCAAATAGTATTCCGTACATAAGTTCCGAAAAACTTAATGGCACGAGCTAAGATTTGAACTTGCGACCTGAGATTGAAAGTCGGACGTCCGATCCACTCGGCCACCACAGCTATAAAAAGTTAGTTGTAACAATTGTATGCGCAATAAAAGTACATCACAGTGACGTGACGTGCGTCCGCGTCGTTAATCGCGCGTCATCGGCAATAAATCGACGCGCGCGTCAATACGTCACGGAGTCGTCGGGCCGCGGCCCGCGGCAGTTTAACGTTCTGTATTTTATGAGTCTTTCTGCTCTGCTTTTTCCTTTGCGATCTCACCCAGACAACTTTTTGGCAGTTTTGGCACACTGTTCAAGCTTTAAAATTTTGTTATTTTTTTTCAACTCTTTAATTTCTGTCATAAATGTTATACAGAGTGAGCCTTGCAATAAAACGCAATCTCATACTGACATCACACATTTGAGAATACTGCCCAAAAATAATCTGGATGAAATTTTGATTGATTTCATGGTCGTTTCCTATTTATTTTCTGAATATTAGAGTGATCTTTGCAATGTAAGGAAATATTTTACATTAAAAAAAAAACGGGTCCGCAAATTCAAAAATATTCCAGAAACTGAATCAACAATAAGAAATGCATATATAATGATCGCACCTACTCACGAAAATTCACAAGTATCGGCTAAGATGTTGTGACCATAGACCCAAAATGACACCAGTAAAATACCTAGCCGAATATCCAAGTACTTAACAAAAACAAAAAGGTAAAAAAATCTTTAATCAAAACAATTGAACTGGCGTAAATCGAATGCGAAGCAGCAAATTGCCAGATCACCCGCCGTATATATGTCACACGTCCAGGGGACAGTCGGACCCGCTTTTAAATGGAGATTAATGTTTTGTCCGATGTTTCCGACTGTACCCTCATCATTGTATTGGTATTGCTTGATAAAGGGCTGTAAACACGACAGTTGTAAGTACAATCGGTTGTGGTGGAGGGTTTGCACCATCACAATTTTTTTTGCCACAATTTTAACTTGACAAATTTTTACCACTTTGTACTTATGCAAACATATGTTGTCTCATAATTACACTTTAATGTTTACGTTAATGTTATTATGATTATATAATATGTGACCCTGACCTACCGTTTAGAAAAAACAAAGTAAGACCAATATTGGTAAGTGTGGCTGCAGAAGCGTAACGGGCACAGGTTCATGAGAAGTCCACTGACAGACAGATTGACGAACAGCGTTAGATAGATAATGATGATACTTACTTGTGGAGTCTGAGGTGGGTGCAATAACGGCGACTATCAGCAGAACGGTGAGCGTCCACCGAAGTAATCTTGGTGGCCACTGTAACAAACAGAAAAAAATAATTATTAATACTAATATACGAGTATTCATATCATACTAATGATATGCCGTTGGGTACTATGTACATGTACGAATATAACGTGTGTTAACATCTGAATAATGTCCCTCATATCTCTGTTTTTGTTCCTACTGAACAAATATGTATACAACATATATAGTAAAAAGATCGATGATAAACATACAACTCATTTATCTATCTTTAGCTACTTTGTGATGGTCCCCATATTTTTACTTCTCCAATATCACGAAATTATTGTTATCATCTATCTACTACAAGAAAAAAAATGTTTTTTGGCTATGTGGAAACATGATCGTGTTCCAATGCTCAAATTCCTCCGAAAGTCATAAAACCAAACAGCATTCTACAGAAAAATCACGAATGAACCAACCAATGCATAATTTTATCGCATTTTCTTGTCCCAATTTTCCGCGAACCGTTTTTATAATGCCCCGTTCGTGATATGGAATTTTCCAAATTTTTCCGGATTGAGTGAGCTTGAATGTAAGGTTACCAAGCCAAAGATTTTTTTTGGGACATGTCTTGTTTTCAAGCATTGCTCCTTGATCCCACTAATTATAAGGCATTACAATAGATGTTGAAGATGGCGGGACGAGCTTGACGCCTTTGACAAAGACTGGTGGAAAACAATCTCAAGATTTGGTTTGGATTACGTTGAAGAATAAGAGTAAGGCAGTATTCAGCAGTCTGACACTTTAGGCTCGTCAATGAATGAAGGATTTCTTTATGTTAAGTGTCATTCAGATTCACACTACACCATCATTCTCACAGGTAGTAGCAGTTCGACATTACTGCCGACTGCATTGCTGCCGCAAAGGTTAAAAATACGAACAGCAACATCAATGCTGCAGGAAACGTCAAACGGGTAATTTTATCGAGAATATTAAAATTGTCATTATTATTGGTACGCTGCAATACTGCAGCAGTAATGCTGGTGTAGTCTAAATCCAAACGGTACCATAATAATAAAATTTAAGCTGCCGTGAGTCATCGTAATTTTAAGCTGATTTCACGGCTTAACTTACGTATTCTTAGTCACTCGCGCGAAATGTTTTGGAAAGCCTAGGTTCTACATTATGATACATTTATGGTATGTGCAGGGATCGGAACCGGTTTTTTGCAAAAACAACGAAATAACCATATATTTCGGTTTATTTTATACTCAAAATATAGGACTCAGTTGTGTTTTTAGATAACGACTTCGTATTATTAGATTGCCCGATTAGGAATGAAATAATTAACAAAGAACGAAAAAATACCGTTTTCGTTCCCATACAAAAAATACCGGTTTCTGATCCCTGGTAGGAGCTCCTCAGTTCCAAATCTTTGCGGCTTACTGCAGTCACGAGTCAAGGCAGCAAAATATATAAGAAATTATATCGGAATTTCTCCAACTTTCTAAAATTCTGGTAACCCTACTAGAATCAGATAGAGGGTGATCAATGGCTGGATTTGTTTACGAGGTTTATTAAATTTTATAGCTACTGGGGTTGATTCTGATCGACGATTGATGGCTGTAGGGGTTAGTGGTGTTAAGTATTTGAGTGATCGGTTATTGAGCAAGTGTTAAGTAAGATTCCTATAGGGGGAAGTTTTATATGCTGTTCTAAAACTCAGAAGATGGATTAGGACTGGTTTTAGGTTTTGATACAACCTTGATTATCGTCTTGGCGATTGGTGTATGACTTTCACTTCTTTCGCATGCACCAATCAGTGTGAGCGATCTTCAAGGTCGAGAAGATCAAAGCCATAACAAATCATTAAATTATAATTGACATCCTAATATAAATACGTATGACATGAGCATATTAAGAAGTTGCTTGAGAGGAATTTTTAACTGTTTATTTTTGTGAATTGAGCTTCATTTAAGGTCTGTCTGTTGTTACTTCGCAGTTATTCTTTTAAAATAAATGTTGCATACAGATAAAAAAATATATTATATCGCTTATATTATGCCGTAGTATAATAATTATCATCGGGATATCGAAAAACTCCTATGTCACGACTTGAACTTAAAACTTTGAAATGCCAGAGTGAACTACAGATAAACTGTAATAATCAATTCCTTTTTTCATGAATTAGCTAACATACTATAATTTCGTTACTTGAACTTGAATTAAACTGTCTAACTCCATTTATATAATTATTATTGCCCCTTCAATTCAGTTTATTTACAGCTTTCTTATTTACGGAAGAAAACTCTTCCGTAAAATGTGAACAAAAAAGAAAATTCCCTCAAATAAAACAGCGCATTCGAGTGCAAATAGTGCAATCCGTTAAACTGTCAGTTTGATTTTCCCTTGTCAATACGAGCGGCAAACATTCTTAACTAAGGCATAAAAACGAAGTAGGAACTCAGGCATGCGGGCTTCGCTTGCACTCCATTGTATTTTTTTGTGTTACATAACAGAACAGTTAGCGCACTTGTCATTAAGAACGAAGTAACAATTAGACAGCTGTCAATAGAATGACAGTTAAAATTTAAAGATTACTAACTAAGGCGATAAGGCGTGTTTCTAAACATTTTTTTACGCGTCTTAATTGACGTCATTAATTTGGGGTTTAAAAATTATGCAATCAATTTAAACCAAATGCATTTCGTTTCGCGACTTGTAACTGATTAAAGTCTTGCAAAAACATTCCAATAATAAACTTGTTTACTGAAGCGGACCTCTTTGAACATTTCATTTGCATAGACCGACCGACTGCTGGTCGACAACCATTAAACATGTCGTCTGAGGGCTCCTCTACATGATGGTCCAGGGTAGGCCAGTCTAAGGGACGCAGCTATGCGGTGGAATGAGAGAGCAATATCACTTGCTCCCTCTAACGCATAAATGCGTCCCTTGGACTGGCCTACGCTGGGCCATCGTGTACAGGAGCCATGAGATAAGCCTACAACATAATGGAGGAAATTCATCATACCAATAATAAAACATTCAAAAATTTAAACAGATATCTATACCATCAATCATTGTACCTAGATGTAATAATTTTTGTTTCGACGTGCCTTTTTACAAATGGGATATTTTTATACATCAATGATGAAATGCGATTTTTTAAATAGTGCTCCCGCTTTAACTTATGCAAGCTGTGTTGTTAATTAGCCGACGCAGGATTTGGCCGTTTATTCGACAAAGTTGAAGTTTTAGTTCACGTGTTTTTATTTTACTTTTATTTCGACTAATGAAACGCCAATTTATAGTTTAAATATTTGCTGGAAAAATTGGGGCGCATTGAGTTTTTGGCGTTCTAACTTTTGTAATTAGGAACGGAGAGCTGAACAGTAAGTGGATTTTTAGAAACTTTTATACTGCATATACTGGGTGACGTTTTTTGAGATGATATATGTACGCAATTGTACTCATTTTTATACCTAGCAGCAACTCTAATATCACCTAAATAACCTGGTCTTCATTATAATATTGTATTGATTTGAACTTAATTAGGGTACTTAAAATATTTCAAAGTTGCTTTCATAAGAATAGTGGCTCGTAGCAACGGGTAGTTGCATGTCTTGTATCACGTAAGAAAATACTCACCTAAAGTCAGACCAAGATAAGTCTGCAATGATTTTGATAGCACACGCAGTGCAAGTGTCATTTTAAACGTCATGACATGACGTATAAATAACAATTGCACTGAGTGTGCTATCAAAACCGATCGCCAACAGACTGTCATGCAGTTTGGCGAAAAATATGTAAAATGAATATTGCTGTGTATTTTTATTGAATAAAAAACTTAAAAAAAAATCTTCTCTTGGTCTGACCCTGTACTTGAATGCAAACAAACTTTTAATCTGTATATTTTCAAGCTCAAGATTTCTAAATACATACTATACATATTTTATCATATTTGTACTTTAACCATAAAAAGCAGCATTTAACTATTTTGCGATAGTTGATTAAACTGGCTTTTAAAAAATGTCTCAAGAATTAAAATCCTAAAGAACAGCTCAAAAAATCCAAATCCAAGTTTTCCCTAACAAAGCTGAATAAGGACACTCCTCGGGGCTGTTTTAATTTTAAAACTATAGTCCTCACAATGGTACCAGTGGCAAAAAAGTTTTAATAAGCGCGGGTTAATGCTGAGAAAAATACTTATTTCACGCTCAGTATTAAATTAAAAGTCGTTAAGGCTTTCACTGCGATTATGCAAGATTTTAATCTATTTTAACTTGTCGTTTTAAAAAGTCAAATGGAAATTTTAATTTAATCAAATCAAATATCATTTAAGTATTTATTTTCAGGTAACTATAATTCGTGTCATCCACGATGACGCACAGATTTGTCAAATCTAACCTTTAAAAACATGACTTTACGATTCAAATCACGCGTGGTCGTGAATGACACGATCTATAAGACCTTACAAACTAACATATGCCTATAAATATACAATAAAAATCTTATAAGCTCAAAATTCATGTCGCCAACATAGTTTTCTGTTGCGATGTAGGATTCGGCACATTTTTACAAGCCTTTATTTAACTTACCCTGTTAGTATGTATGTTGCCCTATTAGGCCCACTTGCACCATTCTTTTAACCCGGGGTTAACTGGTTAAGCCTGGATTTACCATGGTTACCAGTACAATTTGACACTAGTTAGTGTGGGTCAAATCTTGGAAGCTAAATTTGACCCGCTTCCCGATTTCCGATTGAGCAAATTTGCATACATTTAGGTCGGGTGACAATGCAATATTATGGTGTCATCGAGCTGAACTAATGATGGAAACAGGAGGTAGCCATAGGAAATCTGTGATGAAACAACGCAACCTAATTGTGTTTGGGGTTTATATTACCCTAATATGCTTCCTGTTTTCTCTCATAATATTCCAGCTATCTTTTTTTATTGTAAAGTAGGTAAATACTTGACGATCTTGGCTTTTGTTGGAGTGTTTTCATGTTTTTATCCAATAAAATGGTTCCTGTGCATTTACTAAGCCAACATTTATTAATACCCTTAGGGCCACTTGCACCATCCCACTAACGGGTTAAGCGGTCAAACCGGTAACTCAGTGTCAAATTATACTGGTAACCATGGTTACTCCAGGATTAACCGTTTAACCGCGGGTTAGTGAGATGGTGCAAGTGGCCCTTATGGGTAGATGTTTGACTATAGGGTCAGGTTTGAAAATATAGATACTGACGATAAAATGGCAAAAATATGTATACATTATAATATATGGGCAATAAGGTCGTGTATACATATTCTTGGGACTTAGTTCGTATCGATATTTCCAAACGTGATTGTACAACAATGGCGGGGCATCCATAGAGCTCGATTACTACCAACTTACTAATTTAAGGGATAAAAACAGGCCAAATTAGCTCCGGCTTACAGGTGTGTTTAACCCGCCGCTACTCGTACATAAAAATACGTAGAATCGTCAGGTTTATTATGGCATATCTTTTTTTAATGACATGGAGGCAAACAAGCAGACGGAGTACCTGATAGTAAGCGATTACCGCCGCCCATGTACACCTGCAACACTAAAGGGGTTGTGAGTGCGTTGCAGGCCTTTAAGATGGGAGTACGCTCTTTTCTTAAAGGTTTGATATCTATTCTAAACCAAATTTTTGAATAATAGATTAGCTTCTACATCTATAACTATTGATTTTTTTTAGTTGGGCTGGGCTGGAGTAAATCACTTGTGAAACTTAAATTACCCATTCTTTCATATAAACGAAACTGTGCTAAAAGTAATTTCTTCTTTTTTTTCTGAAAATTCAATCCCGCTTAAAAACTCCAACAATACAAATTGACCAATTCGCATCTCATTGGACGAGGGTAAATAATGTCCGCTATAAATTACTTAACAATTTCATTCGGGTATTTTTCGCCAAATGAGACAAAGACAAATACCGTCGAGGATTAGTTTCCCTTCTGTATAGGATGGCCAGATGGATGGATATAAACATTAGATAGAAGAATAGAGTTGGGCCAAGCGAACTCTGCATGGAATTTTCAATATCAAAATGTGGAATGTCAAATTTCTATGAAAATATGACTTTTGTAATGACACCCCCTCACTTTGTTATATTCAAATCGGTGCAAAGGTAGCATCCTCTACACGACGGCATAGCGAGATGGCCATGCGATGGTGATGGCTCATCTACACGATGGCCCAGCGCTGGACCGGCGAGACGGCCATGCGACGCAACTACACGATATAGTTCTAGAATAGGCCACCATCGCTGGCCCACCTTTGATATGCGGACGAAAAACTGAAACCGTGGCCATCCCATGGCCATCCCACCGCGCCATAAGCCATCCGACACTACTACCCTGTCTATACGCTGGCCCATTTTAACGGGCCAGTATGATGGCCCATCGTGTAGAGGATCCATAAGACGGTGGATGATCATGAAGTTAAGATATAATTATTAACGAATCACTACGTAAAGAAACTCCCATAAATCCAATATACCTACTTTAATGATACCAATAACAACATACTTTTAAAATAAAACTATCGTAACTTTAACGACTATCTCAGTAATAAATAACACCCACCAAAAACTTTTTCATATACATAGTAAAATGTTTCCAAGACGGAACCATAAGGCTCGCACTGTCAAAAAGTTATTAGATCTTATGTAGAGCGAAGCTTCTAACTCTACAAGTCCTAACTTCACAAGCTCTACACCTATGTTTCTACACTAACTCTACACCTATGTGGCTTGGCCGGGTTTCTAAAATTGTCTCGATGAGTATTAGTTGCCTGTTGTAAAAAAGTACAGTCAGCGATACAAACTTATACCAAAACTATTTTTTTAGCAAAAACGTATTCTATTGTGCCCAGCAAGCGAAAATTAATAACTTTAAACCGGTTTAGTTATTTAAGTTAACCTTTACCTAAAAACTACCACACAGCTACCTCTTTTTACCAGCCGTCTGAGTTAACTGGTAAGGCTGTACAATAAGTAGTAAATCGGTCATAACATAGCATACGGCGCGTGAGCCGGCCCAGTGTCCGAGCAAGGCCAAATGAAAGGAAAAGGAGCGAGCGGTACTTGCGCAGAGCAGCTTAGTGTACAGAGACTACAATGTTTTATAACCCCAGCTACACATTAAGCTTGTCCTTATTTATGCAAACGTTCTTATTGCTTCTCATTCTTTAATATTGCAAAAGAAACTCGGTCCGATTCGAACTTTAAGATACGTCGAACATTTGATAAAGATACGACATGGATTAGATATATCAGTGTCAAAACTGTCGTTTCTTCCAACAAAAATGTCACTTTTGATCTAATCTATACCGTATCTTTTGGAAATTTTTGACGTACCTGTTCGAATCGGGTTCATCGGGTTGACTGTGGTATCCGTATTTGCTTAAATACATGGTTGACTGGTAAAGAATGCCTTTAGGCATTTAGGTCGTCATTTGTACGTAATTGTTATGTTTTTTGCAATAAAGTTTAAATAAATAATATGCATAGTGTGTAACACATTCTTTGAAAATTTGCCTCTTCATTGATAAAGCTATCGTTAACTGCCAAGGTGTGGAATTCAGATGCCGTCTGGATTTTAAATATAATAAATACGGTCCAAGGTCAAAGCAATTATTCCCATGAGGCCGCTAAATATGTGACAATCTAAATCAAAAGGGACCTTATGGCGGTCAGCGCTTACGCCATTATTAGCGGTGAGCCAATACGCGCCGTAAGCGCCGACCGCCAGAAGGTCCCTTTTGATATTTGGTTTCACACATAATATATACTGTAGAAACAGAAAGATCTTGCCTTAACTTATAACTACTTATAATTAATATTTAATAGAATAAAACTATGACATAAAGGTACATATTATATTCGACCTAAAAAAAGGAACACTATTATCTATTATTAGGTACCAAATCGACTGATGTCAAAGTTACATCGTAAAAATGCCCAAATAAGCATAGCGCACTAAACCGGCCTAGCACAGTGCACAGTGGGCGTAATAACAAATTGGCCAACAAAGCGTTGCGTCAGCGTTATATAACGCCTCTCGTAATTGACATTAGCCAATGTGTTCCGATGACGATTGATTGACATTAGGATTATTGATAGGCAATTGTTGATTAGGATCGATTTACCCCTAAAAATATATACCATTTATCTTTAGGACAACGGGGAATATTAACAAGTAAATGATAGTAATTGAATGATGCTTTATCCTTATCTGTTTTAAGAACTAAGCGCTACTGGCACCATCCCACTCACCCGAAATTAACCGGTTAAACCGTTAACCCAGTGTCAAATTGTACTGGTAGCTATGGTAACTCCAGGTTTAACCGGTTAACCCCGGGTAAGTGGGATAGCGCAAGTAGCCCTAAGGCCCACTTGCACCATCCCACAATTCTAAAAACCCGACCAAGCCCCATATTTTGACTAAGGCATAGAGTTTGTGAATTTAGGACTTGTAGAGTTAGAAGCTTGAGATATAAGATCAGTACCCCTTTTTTTTTTTTTTTTTTTTTTTCTAGGGGGGAAAATGCATTCCGCATACCACCCGGGTGCGGGGGGTGACCCGAGTGGTTATGTGGGACTCCCGTCTAGGCTAATGAGGCCCACGGTATACCCACTAAAAACCCCCCATATGCCACCTCGCCGCCTTATTGGTGGGCTTACGGGAACACTCGCGTACTCATCCGCGACCCCACCGGCGGCAGCCGCCCGCGAGCGGCTCCTTCGCGGATGCCCGAAGGCCCTTCACGCGAGGCGCGCCAGATGGTTCGACGCGCCTTCCTCCTCGGCCTCCGTCCTGCAGTGTAGCGGACCCCCCCGAGCCCGCCACAAGGAGGCCACGGGCGCCAGAAAACTCCCCAGCGCCCGGCGGCAGATGAGGTCCATGGTTCTGCCGCAAACCACAACTCGGCTGCAGAGGACAGGGAGAACGGCACACCGTAACACCGACACTCCTCTTCCTCTGCAGCCCCACCAACGCCGCTACAGCGGAACGGCCCCGCCAAGGTCGCAGGGGATAGGGAGAGTGGCGCATCGTGATACCATCACGCCTCTTCCCCTGCGATCCCACCTCGGCCGTCGAGGATAGGGAGAACGGCTAACCGCAATACCGACACTCCTCTTCCTCGACGGTCCACCTCCAACGCGTCACAAGCGGGCTTATCAAGCCCACTTGGAGCGTCCTCCTCGGGCCAGCCAGCACCTCAAACAGGCCGGCCCTGGTTGCCTCTTCGCTTCACCGTGGGAGACCAAGCCACGGCTACTAAGCCCCTCCACCACGACAAGGTGGGCAACCCGCGGGGGGAAGATCAGTACCCCTAGTGTAACTTTGATCAACATCATAACGTGACGAACGCGTTTGCGTTAAGTCTCATTTTGTATAGGATTTTGAGTTTCCAAAACGTCCCGCTTGGCGCGCTCTTTCGAAATCCAATACAAAATGAGACTAAACGCAAACGCGTACGTCACGTTTGGAAATCGAATTTATTTACACTAGGGGTACTGATAACTTTTTGAACAGTGTAAGCCTTTTTGGTTTCGTCTTCGCAACATTTTATATGAAAATGTTTTTGGTGGGTGATATATTTATTACTGAGATTGATTGACATTAGGATTAATGATAGGCAATTGTTGATTAGGATCGATTTACCCCTAAAAATATATACCATTTATCTTTAGGACAACGGGGAATATTAACAAGAAAATGATAGTTATTGAATGATGGTTTATCCTTATCTCTTTTAAGATCTAAGCGCTACTTGCACCATCCCAATCACCCGAGGTCAACCGGTTAAGCCGTTAACCCAGTGTCAAATTGTACTGGTAGCTTTGGTAACTCCAGGTTTAACCGGTTAACCCCGGATTTGCCTAAGTGATTAAGCGACCATATGCGTTAATTCATACATGTGTTCTATATTCATGGAGTAAAACTGACATTTGACTGTCTATTTTTACTTGGATTATGTAAATGATTTTTGCCCGACACGTCAAAACCGAAATAAATGGTTATAGTTAGCTATTTAAATAAGTATCTATGCATTTATGGATATTATTGTAATTGAACTGACTTTAGGGCCTACGGGCCTAGCTAAGGTGACAACCTTATATTGACAAACGGCGAACAAAAATGTTTTTATCAGAATGACAGATGCTACGAAAAGTCACGTGACTATTCAGTTAGTTCCATAGATTATTTAAGTTGTGATTCGCGTTTTCTATCAACGATTGTCATCCTTGGGGGCCTAGCTAAGATGTCAATAGTTTGCGCCGTAGCGAACGAAATGCTAATGTCTCTCTTTTCTTATATGAAAGAGTAATAGAGATACATTACCCTTTCGTTCGCTACGGCGCAAAAGATTGGCATCTTGGCTTGGCCCTCTGAGGTTCGCCAAGGTAACATAAGGAGGAAACTAATCGCCCTACGTCCGTACTTAGTCGTATTTTAACGTTCTTGTTTGTAAATTATTATTGTTTTAATACAACGGTCTCTGTCCTGTCCTACTCTGTAATAGAATTGTTTAATAAGGTCAGCCTGTCTGAGATTAGCCTCAAAGGAACCCTCTTTACGCAGATGAAATTTGTTTTCCAAACAATTACCCAAAGCTTTTCGCCTTTTTGCGGGGAAGTATCAAAAATCAACATTGTTTTATAATAAGTCTTACGCTACCGGCAGTTGTCACATAATTTAAGTAGGTTTCGCTGTGAATTTACCTAAAAGGAAAAATATCATTCAAATAAGTTTCTCATAAAATTCCGTTATGATATAAGCGCCAACTGTATTTTTCATTCAATAGTTATCGGTGAGTCGATTCTAACTAATCCTAACTAAAAGAGAGTTCCATAGAATTCCCTATTAATTAATAACCAAAGCAACCAGTCACTTTAGGCAGCCATGTCTAAGGGGGTAACAAATTCTCAATAATCAATCGAAGACCCCACGAGGAAAGGTTGGTATCATCACGGTATCAACGTTTCTTTATCAGTGTGGGTTCCAATTTTGGCTCAACCTGACACAAACAAGTGGTCAAAAAATGTTTTAGAATTTAAAAAGAAATTTCATAAGTACATAATTATAATTATATAAGTGAAAATTATGAGATAAACAATAACTTGTATAAACAAATTAAAGCTTCCAAACATGCTGGTAAAAAAGTGAGTTTAAGTATATGTTGACATTAAAAAAAACAAACGTACTGTTAGCAAAGCTATTCGCTTGGCACCCTAGCATAATAGTTTTGTTGACTGTACATTAAAACGTTTAACTTAAATGGTCAAATTGTTTCCTGTTCACATTGGGTCACTCTGTATTTAAAACTATTAAAAAATCAACTACCTATAAATATTAAAAGCGTGAAAGTACAAAAACACTTAGATTGTGTAACAAAAATGATACCGTAAAATTGACGTATCATAATGCACATAATACATGACATGACAACATTTGTCAGACACGGACTCCTTGTTAAGTCAAGCGATATGGCATGCGACATAGCTGGATAGGCAATTTCGTCAGTTGACAACCAAACTGATATTAATTTTATTAGAGTTTTGTCGTTACACTACAGTTACTTAATTACTTATATATCGCATGGTTGAGAGACGCCACTTACACAACGGTTGTATAAACGTGGCACTATCAGCGCCATTTTAAAGTCAACAATAAGAACATACAACTCAAAAAAACCTAAAAAAAAACAACTTAATCATTAAAATTCAAACTAAACTATGATAAATCTTAAAATAGTGCCCTGAAAGCTAGCAGCGTTACGTTTTTGAATGGCCAAGCTTATCTTCTGGCTGAGGCAGCCGTCCAGTCACCTGAGTAGTCTATAAGGCGGCTGGTATATTATAATATTTATCTCTATACTATTTTTATCTGGGTGAGTGTAATTTCAGTCATTCTACTAAGGTCCACTGACTAAATTCAACCAAATGAACACTGAAACCAATGTCTGGATGTCATAGATTATTCTGTTTCTCCCTTACACATGATAGGCTTTAATGAATAAAATCAGGCGTTACTTTGCGTAAATCCATACTAATTAGAACAAAAAATATTACTTTGCTAATCCGCGCAAAGAAAAAAAATGCAGCCTGTAGATACACTCTATTTTTTGAAAAAAAAAAAAAAACTTTTATATGAACTCTCATAGAAAGTGATGAAAAGAACCTAAGGTAAATTTGATTATGGCATTAATATGAAATGAAAAACCAAATTATACGTCTGCGAACGATGCTATTCATTGAAAAAAAAAATTAAGTATGGGATAGCGCATCGTTGTTGGTTTTTCAATATGACTTGGAACTCCGGTAGCCGTTCAAGAAAGTAGTGTTATACTTTCTTACGGTAGATGTCGCTAGGGCCTCCCTAGCCCCTAAGGCTCATATATGGTGGAAATATTGCGGCAGCGCACTGGGCTAGCGATCCAATGATCACCTTTGATTTTTTCCAATTTAAATTTGTTTCTAAGGTGTAAAACCGCTCTTTTTACCTTCGTACGAATAATAAAACTACATTGTAGTAGAAAATTTTGCTACGCTTATCCGTTTCTAAGATTCATATCGATGATTTCCTATTCAAAACAGGACGGCTAATTAAATCTCATTAGTCTTATTATGTAGACCAATAAAACGAAGGAATTTGTGCGAAAATAAGAAATCAACTCATACCGGAACGTAGGAAATATACTTATCAGACTGGAACGTGAAATTGTGATAATTCTAGACTGCAATATCTACATTTGAATTACGCACGGACTTACGACGTTTCAAAAATAGACAGAACATTGTTGGAATAAAATAGTCGTATTATTGTACGAGTTATGTAGCAAGATACGATTTTTTGAAAGATAGCTTAGCAAGCGCATGTCAATTGTGTGAAAATTGCAAGTGTTCGCGATTTGACAGTTAGAAAGTTGAAAGCTTTTAGGCGTAACGAACATATTTTGTGCCATATTTGTTATCTAATTAGGTTTAAGTTTCTTAGATCAAATAGGTTATCAAACAATTTACCTAGCACACATTTATTATAGAGCACTTACATTTTGTAATTAAGTTTTCTTAGTTATCAAATATTTTTAATGATTTTTTTTTATCCACTCGTTTAAGATTACAGTAACTTTTATTGAGAAATTCACACCCTAGTATTTGGTTCTACTTCGAACTTTCATAAGAATTATTGTAACTTAAACAAACCGGTTTATTAGACGAGTGATAAGCCGGCCGACCGGCCTGGTAGTATGCCGCGTAAACAAAGACCCATATAGGAAGAAACCGGTTTTTATACCAAAATCTGACAAGACTTAATGGAAATCTTTTCCCAAAAACCGGTGTATAAATAATTTCCGTCATATATAGCCGCCGAGGTTCCTTGACAATAGAGGCGTGTTCAGATATTTGTGAGCACCTATGGCCGTTTCGATATATCTGATGACGACTGTACAAGTCGAGATGACGTTTTATTTGAAATGAAATGTCAATTGCAAACAGTGTCATCAAATGCCGCAATGGTGGTCGTAACACGCGGTTCCTGAACTATCATAGAGAGCTTGTAATAAGTGTATAGATAAAGCACTATATGTAACTATACGAGTACAATACATAATAGGATGGTCAAACTTTGTATGGAGAAAAAAAATGTTTATTAAAAAGTTTATCTCCATAAGGTTCCATTTATACTATTATAAAATAGTAATCTATGCGCCAAATTTGAACTCATTTGCGAAGCATCTAGTGGTCGCTATGATTTTGTGATTTGCAATGATCTCATTCATACAAACAATAAAATACAAATTAACCCAAAAGAAAAAAAATCGACCGGCATATTTTTAACATACTTATAACTAATAGGTAAAACCTATAAAGAGCCATTAAAGAGATTTTCGAAGAAGAATAATTGATGAATTATTATCTGTTCATAAAATGGTTGTAATGGCAAAATTGTTTTTTTTATAGCGACCTCCTATTTTTTTTAATGGTCTATATATTAATGTGAATAATTTCTAATTATATTGGATAAAAAAAAAACTTGTGAAAAAAGGAATATTCATAACTTTATTATTCGGACCACCCTAATACATAATAAGGCATTAAAACACTGCATGTAATAGGTACCATCAAGGTAACTAATATAAATAAATCCTACTTTACTTAAAATTGTTTTATTACCAAGGCTACTTACACCATAAAATTCAAATCAGCAGAGATTACTGAACTAGCAAAATAACTGCATTGCAAACAACTAAGCAAGGCTAACTTTGTTTAAACTACGAGTAAAACTTGTACAGCCAGTCATTTGTTAATTAAACAAGTAATATATTTGGTTTGTAACACAACCTACATGCACAGTATTTAGATATAAACGTGTCTTTTAGACCAGTGGTCCAACTCCGAACAGTTTCAAATAATTCTCGTTCGGTATTCAAAATCTCGGATGCAGGACTGTGCCAAGGCATTTCTGTTTTTTTTTTTTAATTCCTTGATTATTTTAATTCCGGTAAAAATATATAAAAGTAAGAAATAAATATGTATATAATAGGCACCTATGGTCAAATTTAAGAGCACTATTTAGTATCGTACTTCGAGAAGGAAAAATAAATATTTTAGCTCCGCCTCGACTGCAGCACCACCAACCGAGTATAAAACAAAAAAAAAATTCTTAAAAAATGTCTTCAGTAATAAACATAATATTTGCCCGGTCCGATCCTTGGCTTGCTTAAACCTGCTTAAATATGTTGCGTCGTCACTTGTTTTCACCCGAGATTCGCTCTTTTTTTTGTTCGAAGTTGGAAGTTTTTAGAGGTAATTTTTATATTTTTTACATATTTTTAAGGTGCGTTTTAGAGTTATGTTCGTGATTTTTTCCTATCAAACGAAAATCAAGTTTCAAATAGATGAAGTTACTAGAGTCAGCTCTCAAGATTGCTATATGTATATTTTGGAAAACCTATTATGATCCAAAAAATCGCTACGATTTTTCAAAAGCTCTGCTGTCTGAACCTACTGCATCTTAACTGTACGCGGCAGGAAGTTTCTGGAGATACGCACAAATGATGGAAATGTTGTCGCGTAATGCCAAATATTATCTGCTCAGCTGTCACCTAAGGAGATCCTAAGATCCACCCCACTCGATGTAGTAAGGTAATATTAGAATATTTCTAATAAAAAGTTCTCTAATAAGTTTTTGGCAAAAAATCTTTTTTGGTACAAGCTTTTATCGCTTACTGTTTCCTTTCCACAGGCAACTAATACTCATCGAGAGAATTCTAAGAACCCCAAACACTATTAGTTTACATTGTTTTATCACAGTCATCTGATTTACATATGAATGCGAAATTTCAGCTCAATCGGAATTCGGGAAGTGGGTCAAATTTAGCTTCCAATTTATTTCCTGTGTTTAATGTAAATAGCTTATGTACCACATTTTATGAGAAATAAATGATTTGGTTGATTGATTGATTGAAGATTTGACTCACACTACGTAACTATACATACATACTAATAGGTCAAATAAAAGCTTGTAAAAAACACAATAACATAATTATCAACTAGTATCGTGTGCTTCAGATAAAAAAGCCAGATTGCCCACATTCAAACGAAAAGTTTCATTCAACATTCGGACAAAGTTGATTCGTAATTGCTTTCATATCTGCAGAAGCAACAAAATGCATTTCCCCTGCGACAAAATATGAAAGGTCGTATTCAGGCGGTGTTATGATGGCTGGCAATATTGCTGATTTTATCACATGATGGCTATTGAAATATATTGCATATCCACCTTTTCATCTATAAATAAATAAATATTGGCCTTTCTTTACACAGATTGACTAAGCCCCACAGTAAGCTTAAGAAAGCTTGTGTTGCGGGTACTCAGACAACGGTAAAATGTATGTGTTTTCTATGTATTTAAGTATTCACATATAATATCTAATATAATCCAGACTCAGGAACAAATATCTGTGCTCATCAAACAAATAAATGCCCGTACCGGGATTCGAACCCAGGAACATTAGCAGGGACACTATCCACTAGGCCAGACCGGTCGTCGATGAATATATATGTGGGTGTATGTTCGTATTCTTACCAACATGTATGTCATACCACAGTAGCCTAAAAACTAAAACTATTACTTACATTCTGCTACTGGATGGTGGCCGGGTAGCCTAGAGGTCCAGCGCGTTAAACGCGTAAGCTGAAGACATCGGTTCGAATCTTGTCACCGCCAGGGGGCCTTGATCGCTTTTTGTTCGGACATCTATTTCTAATATAAAATTTCGAACAATTGTGACGATGATCAGGATGACGTTGGTATTAATTTGGAATAACTAACAAAAAGCAACACTCCATAAGTTTTCGAATAGAGTCACATACGGACAGATCATCTGCGATAGCAGCATGGTTAAATTTGTATCACTCGTTCACTTTCGCAATCACATTTTTGTTAGAACGTGACAGGCATGGTGAGAGGTAATAAAAATGTGACCGTTCTACAGCCGCTGAACATTTTATCTGAATTATGTTAGGTATTAAAGATAATTTATTACGAATCAATATCATCAAAACTTCCCGAATAGTACCCTACTGCCCCTAGTACTCCATATTGCATTAGCCGAGTCTTAATGCACTGCAAAAACAACATTAGGTGGAATGCCAGAGGATATAAATTTCCAATGAAGACCGCCTTTTTTGTCCGACGTTGCAGCCCGAAATTGTCAAGGAAAGGGATGTGCTAGGTAACCGTAATTTTTCCCAATATATCGATAATTCCGAAACTGTATGAATACCTCATTTCTGAAATAATTATCGTAAAATCATAAGGATCTAGTGCACTTTTGGCTAGCTTTATACACTTCTTGAATTCAGACTTCAACAGAAAGGAAATATAAGATAACAACTTCGTAGCAGTTTCAGTTTAATATCACGAGAAAAACAAATTTTCCTTAAAATCAAACCTAGGTTAACAGCCCGATTCGAAGAATAAGTTCTGGTTTAGATAACTTCACATTTAGATATCGTTTGTATGTCGTATAATTGACAGAAGCAGCTCGATTCGGGCAACCAATGTCACTTTGACGTTAGAAATATCGTAGATAGATCTTATTAGGATCACAACGGAATCGAAATAAACGTCGATTTTGACATGTCGTTTAGTTATCGATCTTTTAAAGATATTTTTATATATTTTTATTTTTATATGTATACATTTTTTTGTACGTATCAACTTATCTCAATAAGGTCTGATTTTTCAAACATCAGATAAAATTAACGGTCAGGTAAAGATAACACTGTCTTTTTTTAGGGTTCCGTAGCCAAATGGCATAAAACGGAACCCTTATAGTTTCGCCATGTCCGTCTGTCTGTCTGTCTGTCTGTCTGTCTGTCTGTCTGTCTGTCTGTCCGAGGCTTTGCTCCGTGGTCGTTAGTGCTAGAAAGCTGAAATTTGGCATGGATATATAAATCAATAAAGCCGAGAAAGTCGTGCAATAACATCTAAAAATTTAATTTTGTTTGGGGTACCTCCCCTACAGCTAAAGTGGGGGTAAAATTTTTTTTTCGCTTCAACCCTAGAGTGTGGGGTATCGTTGAAAAGGTCTTTCAAAACTAATAGGGGTTTTCAAGAAACATTTTTTGATAAAGTGAATATATTCGGAGATAATCGCTCCGAAAGAAAAAAAAAAATGTGTCCCCCCCCCCTCTAACTTTTGAACCATAGGTCCAAAAAATATAAAAAAAATCGTGGAAGTAGAGCTTAAGAAAGACATTAAATGAAAACTATAACGGACATGATCAGTTTAGCTGTTTTTGAGTTATCGCAAAAAGTTTTCCCTTCATAGTAAAAAGACTTATTTTAATTAGGTACTGATTATGCAAATTTGCCTATTTGTTTAACTCAGGTGAAAAGTACCGTTTCATCCCTTGGTTAACAATTTACTATACTTTAAGCTCCAGTTTAGCTTATTGTGACGGAAGAGTAACTACGGAACCCTACACTGAGCGTGGCCCGACATGCTCTTGGCCGGTTTTTTTCTTCTTGCTTGTGAAAGAAAGGGAGCGTGTTATCTTTATCTGAAAAATAATTTTAGCTAATGTTTGAAAAATCAGACCTAAGTGAACTGTAATGTTTCTTTTGAGACGAAATAAATATCTTTAACCCGAAATTTGTTGACAGATCCGAGGTCTAACCAACCGTGGAGCTGAATGGTATAATAAAAAGGGCTCTTTTAACGTACCTAAATATAAATAAAAGCAAAATGACATTAGATGTAACAACATCTGTTACGCATTGAATATTCCCTAATTCAGTTAAAGTAATAACAATAAAGGATAAAAAGTTTTATAACACTAGAATGGCCAGTAGCAAAGTTTACTTTGTGTTTGACCAAAGTTGGCAACTCACATTCGTACATTAGAGTCAAGGATTATGACACAAGAATGATAGCTATTTCTCACGATTTTTTCGTAATAGTTCGTAAGTTATTCAATGGCCAAAATTTGGTGGTTTTGTGAATTTGTTTAGTAGCGTAATGGCTTCTCATTGTCATCAATTAATAGAACATGTTCATGTCATGAAGGTCATTTTAGAACCGGTCTCCATTAGGAATTGATATCAATCATGTAAAAAACGTCGTCGTGTGGTTTGCCGCAAAATTGCTTTATTATATTCTTAACAGTCTAGTTTGTCATTGTGGTTTTTTTTCAATGATATAATTTAAAAATATTGTAATATATTATAATACTGTTCTTTAAATGGAGCAAAAATTATGGAGAATATAATCGTCTGCTTTATCAATGGCATTTGTATTATCTGTTTATTTATTCTTGTTCATAAAATATCTACTTTCTCTTAGTTGCACAAACAAAATAGTTTTATAAAAGCTATAAGTAACATTTACATATATGGTTTTTATTTAACTAAATCCTTTGAAAGCTCGTATCGATTATTCTTTCTCAAATACGCTGCTACCAAAATGAGACTATCAGTATATATACAAATAACTCACCTAATTCAATGAGTTGTTCAGAGCTACCTACTTTGGTCTTGATATATAGTTTTAATCCATTTGAATATCTACCTCAACACAAATTTCATTTAAACATTACGATGCTTGAACTAACTGCAGGTATAATTGTTACAAAAAGGTAGAAAATCATAAATTGAAACCACAAAAAAATAAGTAAAGAATAAACATAAAGTCAATGAGGAAAATATCGTCTATACGGGAAGACTATCTACTCGTACAAGCTCTTTTGCGTTGGTACACACATACTCTTCTCCGTCAGTGAAGCTCTTCCTTTCCAAAGCGACTTACTTATACAAATACGAGAGTTGTTGCCCTATTACGGTCTTCCCAGTAATACATTTTAATTAATACGGTTTCCCCACATTGACCTTAAAATCATCGTATCGACAGTATCTCCTCCCTACCGGCGACATGCCTGGCCACAGGGCACTGCAGATCTACTGCGGCACCGCCGGTAGATAATTTTGAAATTAGCCTCGACATAAATTATTTATCAGACGACTAATGGACCTATTTCCTAGGATTAAAGATTTAAAAGATAGAATTCCAATTAGTTGATTGGCTTTTGTTTTGACGTCATTTTAGTAGAGCAGACAGCTACTCGTAGTTGATTTTATGATGATTGCATAAATAATAAATATCAAATAGTTTGAATTTATTAGAGCCATTTTTTAATTTGTTACTCTATTAGGAAAATGTCACACATTATGATTGCCAGAAGTTTTTTTAATGACCGAAAAGCGACATACAGGTTTGTGAACTACAGTATCCTGCACTTATTTAGGTACCAGTAAAGTTTTAAGTTCATTGATGCATTTGTATTTCATTTATATGTAGGTACTTAATAAACACATATAAGTCTTAGCATTACGCTTACACACTTTAATTGTCGTAACACAATGGGATCAATTAACTTTTGACTAATAACAGTTTTGAATGATTTATGGTTAGTTAACTAGACTTCAATCGACAGGGACTTGAATATAAACAGTTACCCGTGAACAAGATACATGTAACTGCGTCGAAATATAGGGAGCGTGCATGAACTGTAGGAGGCAGCACAGGAGCCGTCAGATTTTTGGCGCGAGGCGTAAATGTGATGTTTTTTGTTCCGATGTAGCCCACAAGATGGCAGAACCTACTATGCACAAGAAAACACGTGACGTGTACATGTGCATGTTTATGATTCCGATTCAGGCCACAAGATGGCAGACCCTCCAACGCGCACGGTCCCTATAGGGAGCTCAAAAAAAGTATAAAAGGTAATCACGGTAAGTCTTTTGACTAATTACAGGTCCTTAATTATGTACATTTTTTGCAATAGATTGGATATTATCAATGGTTACGTCAAAGCCATACACATATCTGGTAATACAAAGTTACGAAGTGGGTCAACTCCGAAATGCACGATTTGGAGCAAAAAATTCAATACGGTTTCTGCATGGGTAATCTTTAACCGTTTGAGTTTTTGTCACGACTGACCAACTGACACTGTAGGCTTACAAAAGACCTTTCTTTTTAAACTAGTTCTGAAAAATTGAAACGCTTTATGATTTTGACAATGGTTTGTAGTCATTTTTACGTTTTTTTTTCATAATTTGTAATTACTTTTGCAGTTGTGTAACAGTTATAACTACAATACAATAGGTATTTTAGTTAGCAGAATTGTATAAAGCTGTTGGTTTTTCATGTGTAATAAAAATAATAAATAAAATAACATTGCCGTAATATCGTTTAAGCTAAACTTTAGTAAACATTGGGATAAAAATTATAAATTACATAAGTAATCTTCTTTACTGGAATTATTAATTGTGAGCAACCACAAATAGAGTTGCCATGAGATATATCCGAGGTGCCCAAAAATATCTGAGCACGCATGCCTTGACAATAAAGGCGTGATCAGATATTTGTGAGCACCTTGGCCGCTCCGATGTGAATGATATGATTAATGGCGACTTCCCCCGGGATGTAAAAAGTAAGTAAAAAAAAATGGCGACTGTACCTAATATTAATAAGGCGCCAGCAGCGGTCATCCTATAAATGACTGACAAAAACGACCTACGATCACCGTTGATTACCTTTATATTTATAAGTTTATATATAGACCCAATGTGTCTAGACTATCTGTGTCTGCGTGCCCCTAGAATAAACATTTACAAAAATAAATTCGGTAGCCTAATGTCCTTCCCCAGGGCAAGCTTTCTATTTTAGTTCTTCTATTCTAATCACAGACAGACAGAGTTAATTTTGCATTTACAAAGTTAGTATTGATGCAGTAAGTATTATTTCATATAATTTAATACACATTAAGTTAAACTATCGAACTGTCAAAATGGTGTGTCATTATGTCCATTACGAAAGTTGCAGGAATGATAAATGGGTAATTTGCATTACGCTAGACGAAATGGCGGGTCTTGTGGTGTCTGGCTTGGTGAAGTTATCTCATTTTGTTGGTTAGTATATAATTATCATCTCTTGTAATGTTGGTTTAGTACCTAATATAATTAGGTTTTAACGTTGCAACTTAAATATTTAGTGTAGTAACGTCTACAAAATAAGACGTAAGTCGTAACACTTCCACCGTGCTTTTTTATCACTTGTCAGTATGCTTGACACTTTCGCACTAACACACGTGTTAGAACGTGACAGGCATAGTTACAGATGATAAGAATGCGACCGTGCTACAGCCCCAGGTGGTAATGAAATGTACAATTTGGAAGATTTTCGTTAAAGTTTGTCTATTGCAGTAGCTTTGGATTTTTTCTATGTTCATACTAGATTATCTCCCTGGGAATATGGTATCCTTAGTAACAAGGCTCGGAAACCGGTTAAATTTCCAAACCGTTATCACGTACCTACTTGGCGCAAAACCTTTTTACTTCAGTTTAGTTTGTAAAACAGTTTTTTTTAACCAGTTTTTAGGAGAACATTTCCGCAAAATTCTTATCAGATTAACTGGTTTAGAACACTAAAAACCGGTTTCTTCCTATGTGGGTATCTATGTTTACGCGGCACATCACCAGGCTGGAAGGCAGTTTCGTCGCTCGTCGAATAAACCGGTTTATTTAGGATTCAATAAAGTTCTTAAAACGTCCGCGTTCTTATGAAAGTTGGGAGTAAAATAAGAGTAAATTGGGTCACCTTTTTTTTCGCAGTAAAATAAACAGTAATCGTGGTTCTTAGTAGGAATAATCAAAAATATCTGGAAATCCAAATAACACATTCATTTGCAACTTTAAAAATGTCCAAACGCACTATCTTCAAGGCGAACAAACCAATGGAATTATTGTTTAGAAATTGACTAGTAGCAAAGCCGGAACTGGGCCGTGACAGATTCCGTCACGCACGCTGGGGGGCGCGGAGGGAAAACGTGTCCACAGATAAGAATATTTTACCGATATAAGATATATAATTATATATACCTTGGACTACGATAATTTCACTTTTAACGGTTCAAGGATGTTAAAATCTCAAAATTCAAGATTGAAAAGTCTTCTGGCATAAATAGTATCACTTTTGATAATTTGTTATTTGATATAAGTAGTTATTTGTCCAAGATCTATAATACAAGACATTTTATTTCTTGAACGATTGTATTTTCATTAAATTTTCGTGTTTCCTTGTACCTAAATTCGAAAGATCTTATAACTAATAATATCGCTTGACCTAGACCCCATAGTGTTGTGTTCTTGCCGGTGAGTAAGGTAGCCAGAGAGAAATTTCTCAGCGAGTGTGCCGAGTGTTAGGGTTTCCAACGCGCATGTAACTCCTCTGGAGATATGGGCATACATACGCTACGGAGACTGCTTACCATCAGGCGGGCTGAACACCATGGTTACTTCGATATATCTGATGGCGACGGGACTTCTGAGTTACCAAGATTAGTCTTTTTATGTTCCGTACAATAACATACCGTCAAATCGGGCAAAGGATCAGTCGTCTGGTCGTTTTAATAACGCTTAACCCTATTGACTTGATATATTTTAGAAACTTAGGGTTTTGAGGAAACACAATAACAAAAATATAATTGAGCCAATCTAAATATACATTAAAGTTAGGACTTAGAAATTTGAAACGTATATTCTTCAAGTGTTGTGGAGCTTCACGTAGAATGAACTGTTCCCAAGTAAACCCTGGCAAGTAAAGATAGTAGGGAAAATTGGGGTAAAAAAAGTGATTTTTAGATAATGGCGGTACGGAACCCTTTGTGCGCGAGTCCGACTCATACTTAGCCGGTTTTTCAAGAAAGTAAGCTACTCAATGTGCAATCGCAATACTCTGCTAATGTATTTTTATACCGTCTCCTTATATATTTTCTTCTCCAAGATTTGTTACTGTCTTAGTCAATTCTTAAATAAAAATTTAACGTAGGTATTAGATTGCAATCTAAATGTACGATTCGAACCGAACCGGGTGAAACCGCGTCATACAAGTCAATTTGAATGTGCACTGACGTCAAACAGATATTAGAATCATATCAGTTAGCTACAATTCACGCGAGCTTCTGCTCCCACTATGTGCGGACATGTCTGAGCGATGTGTACCCGCGAATGCAATTTGCGTGAGCGTCTGCTCTCACTATGTGCGGAAATGTCTTAGCCATGTGTACCCGCGAATGCAATTCGCGCGAGCGTCTGCTCACACTATGTGCGGACATGTCTGAGCGATGTGTACCCACGAATGACAGCTAACTGATATGATTTCAATATCATAATAATAAAAGTTTGATACCAGTGCACGTTCGAATTGGCCTGTAAATCTCGGTAATGATTAAAGGATGGCCACCCTAGCGTCTCTCAAGCGTCGACGTTTAGCTAACTCTATGGCTGCTGCTCGACGCAACGCTGGCGCAACTACGCAGCGACGCCATTTTTCATAGCGCTGACTAGACGGCGACGCTCAAAAGATGCT
Source organism: Cydia pomonella (assembly GCF_033807575.1). Lineage (NCBI taxonomy): Eukaryota > Metazoa > Arthropoda > Insecta > Lepidoptera > Tortricidae > Cydia > Cydia pomonella. The sequence continues at coordinate 17,283,760 of NC_084712.1, forward strand.
AGTGTGGTAGATTAGATTTGCATTAGATTAAAACGAACGCAATATTGCATGTATTTTACGAAGATTAATGATTGAATCTCGCATTTCGGATGCCGGTAATTGTTTTTCCTTCTATGCTGCACTCTAAAGATTAATTATTCCGCTTTTTTGTTTCTTATTTTCTACATAAACATTAATTTTGTCATAGCAATTTTGTAAGATTAAGTGACCTATAGTTTGGCCAGGGGCTGTCTCATTTCAAACATAGATAGAGAGAATCAAATTGTTGTTGTCTTACGCTAGTACGAGTACTAGCACCCAAAAAAGGGATGTATCCTCGTCCTCCCCAAGCCTTTTTAAATATCATCCGGTTTCTGCCAGATGTTCTAAATTAAGGACACTTGTTCCGTTTTTGCGCTGAGACAAGGACACTGAAAGCCGCGGACCGCAAACGCATTGACGCGTTTGAGATGTGGTGTTGGAGGAAGATGCTGCGTATACCCTGGACAGCATTTCGGACTAACATATCCATTTTGCGAGAACTCAAAATCTCCTCGCGGTTGTCGTCCGACTGTCTACGTAAAATCCTGGAATATTTCGGTCACATTGCGAGGAAAGACAGTGACAATCTCGAGAAGCTCTTTGTGACCGGCAAAGTAGATGGAAAAAGACCTCGTAGACGCAGCCCAACACGCTGGACCGACCAGATCCGCTCCACTCTTGATTCCACATTTCACAACGCTTTTCACACCGCCAGAGACAGAGATAGATGGAGGAAAATCATACGCGAGAAAGTGATGCAGAAGGGAGGTCACGACCCTCAGCATTGAGGTATACGACGCACAGAGAGAGTTCCGTTTTTGGAATTCCTGGGCACGAACCGTAAAAAAAAAATATTCTTTGAGCACATTTGGCAGGAGGAGAGTATAGTTTGCTGATAGAAAATGTCAATTGCAACTTTAATAAGGTATGGAAATAATCACGTGATTTTTTGTTGCACGTTATGGCGTTTGTCGATGTACCATAATCATCTTAGGCTCCTAGAGGTATATCACTTTTTTTTAGCGTACTTGGTTCACGACGTGGCTATAACCGCGATTATCCAAAATGTAAGGATCCAAAGTATCTGCGAAAAGTTGGTTGACAAATGAAATTTGGACAGTAAAATTTCGGCAAAAAGGTAGAACACCGTTTACGTTACCTTCCTGCTTCCAGCAGTAACCAGGTACGGTTCAGAAATACGAAATTATCCGAATATACCTAATGCTTTGTTCGACATATTTGGTTTAGTTTTTTTTTTATCACGATTCTTAGGTTAGGTTATTTGTATAAACTTACGAATACCTACCCCGTTTCTTTCCCATCGTATTTGCCCCAATCGAAGCTCGCGATTGCTTTCCTAATATATTTACCAATCGACTTGAGAATTTATATGGATATTGATTGTAATCTCAGATTTGAGTGACGGGTCGGGTTTCATTTGTTATTTATTCACAAAGTCCTAATGGAATTTTCTCGCCTTTAGATGTTGAAGTTTCGAGATTTTAATGGGCAAAATATAAGTATAGATGATACAGACGCTGAAATATAAAGAGTTGACAAAGAGGCGAGGTCGTAAGTATAATTTATGAGTTAAATAGATATTTAGTGAAAAAGATCTATGTTACAAAAATCTGACAATACATTTTTAATTTTCTGTTGAAAACTAAATATCATTTATTTCAATACCTGCCTTTGACGATGGATTAATTTCACAAAATTGAAAAAAAAATGTCTTAAGATTCAACACATTTTCCGTTCCTTCCATTCCGTTACCTACATACAAAGTCTATGAAAAATGGCAACACAATGGAAAAACTGAGTCTTTTTTTTCATAATTTCCATTTCGTTAGTCTTTAAAAAATGGGAACGGACGGAACGAAAAATGTATGGAAATTAAATCATTTCTCTTTTATTGAAAGAGATCAAAATAGCTAGTCTCAGTAGATAGTCGTATTTAATATAAATATTTCTAAATTAAAAAAGTGGTGTGCACAATCTTACATAAAATGCCCCAGCAACTATTGGTCCCAACATAAGAAACCAAATCTCCTTTTTCTATAGGTATTTTTATGATATAGGAGAATAGGAGGCAAACAAGCAGACAAATTGCCTGACGGTAAGCAATTGCCACCATGGTTTGACATGTTGGGCGCCCTGGGTTTGCAAGTGCGTCGCCGGCATTTAAGATGGGATTAGATACGCTCTTTTCTTAAAGGTTTGAATTTAAATTTCAATGTATTCGATTTTTTTTATTTCAGAACAGTTGGCAGCAATATCAAATAACAGAAGGTCGACATTGTAATTTCATCATCTCAATGCCTACAAGCGTGTTGACTCTAGAAGTACCTGACATGACACCGATCGACAAAGGTCGGTTTGCGACAAAGATTTACTCACTTACACTCCACATTAAGGAGCATAAAGATTGGCGGCTATTTCAATAATTGTTTTGCTATAATCTGGAATAGATGTCATAAAAAGCCACTCTGCCACTTGGGCACTTTTTCTTTAGTAAATGACATCTATTTCAGTTTATAATTTTTAAATAGAAGTGCCATTAATTAAAAACACGAATCAAAATGTTTCATAAAATAATTTTATTGGGGACATATAAGTTGTAATTGTTTGTCAGATAATTTTATATTTATTTGACTGTTTGAAAGAATGTTTTTATTAAAATACCTTATTACATATACTTTCCGCTAGTAATTTGTTAGAATAAGACAAAATCTATTAGGTATTCTTTGTGTTATGCAGTTGCATTTGACACTTCAAATAACCTATATACAATATACTTGTTAAAATTGTCTCAATGGGTATTAGTTGCCTGCTGTAAATAAATTACAGTAAGAGATAAAATCTTGTATCAAAAATGAAATTTATGACAAAAAACTTTTCATAACCCCTATACTCTATTAGTTCGAGGTGCAGCGTTATGAGCGCGAATGATTTATAATTTACTGTCTACTTTGTAAGTGATCTGTCTTATGCGACCTGGGTTGCAACCACCATTTTACAAAAAGGCCTAAGTCTCGTGGGTTTCAAATACAGATGGCGCTTTTCGATTCAACTCTGATTATCTGTGAACATACTCCATGTGATGTGATATTTACTCTAATACTGCCTATTGGTGAATTTTTACAGAAAATTCGAAGACAGTAACTATTAAGAAATGTAGGGATCGCTATAACGAATGAATGCACTTTATACTAAATAATTTTATATTAATTTTAAAAACTGTTCAGGGTTTCTTCATAATATCTTTCGTGTGTAAATATATAAGAATACTATATTCGTTAGTCCAAGCGTACAAGTACTTTAATTCCAGTTTAGAACTCTTAAAAAAATATAAGAAAGTTCCAAATTCAAAAGTGCAAAAATGGAAAAAGCGAAAAAGACCGAGGCCTGTATTATAACTAGTTACAAACGCAGCTACTTAAAAACTATGACATTTAATTTAATACTTCGATGGTAGCAAAAAAGCGCACCGCCCACCTTTTTACCAATTACCTTGCAAACTAGTATGAAAACAGAATTTTCCTAAACAAAACAAATTCTAAATGCTTGAACGTCACTCCCACTGCTTTAAAGCCAAAACCCCCGGTCCCTCAAGCAATATAAAACCACATCAGCATCCTAGAACAAAAATGATTTAAGTCTCTATGGAACCCATGCATTGTTAGTATGTTTTACTTGTAAAATGCACAATTCTCGCTGGCAACAGTTCTTGGAAGATTTATGTCCCGGACGTGGATGAAAAACAAAGAGTCACGGAAAGGTATAAAAGTGTAAGCAAGTTGGATGGTTCCTTACTGCATTATCGTCCGAGCTCAGCGAGGGGTGGGAGGAGGTTAAGGTCAGCAACGAGCATGTAACTCCTCTGAAGTTGCAGGCGTACATAGGCTACGGAGACTGCTTACCATCAGGCGGGCCGTATGCTTGTTTGCCACCGACGTAGTATAAAAAATCTTCAATTCTTCTTCATAACAAAAAAAATGTTGTTTAGTCTTTGTCCTAAGTATCGGGGGGCGGATAGAGTGAAGGTAGATCTCCGTGAGCTCGGCATCCGTGAAAACTGGCGTGAATCCATGCAGGATCATAGAGGGAAAGACTCATTTTGGGTCATTGCGCCAAACTAGTATGTAGTAAGTCAATGATTGTCGTTGTCGCTTATGACCATTCTTAAGGTACGATTCGTCTGACTACACCAGTATTAAGAGTTAAGACCGACCTGGCCTTAGTGGATAGTGACCCTGCATAAGAAACCGATGGTCCTGTGTTCGAATTCCGGTAAGAGCATTTATTTGTGTGATGAACACAGATATTTGTTCCTGTGTCATGAGTTTTTTCTATGTATATAACTATGTACGTATGTATATCGCCGCCTAGTACCAGTACAAGCTTTTCTTATTTTGGGGCTAGGTCGATCTGTGTAAGATTGGCTCAAAATATTTTATAGTTATTGCTGCCGACTATGATGCTGTTTCAATTGCAAAAATCCGCGCAGTATCTAAAATTTCGTCGTTTGCAGCAGCAATCCAGTCAGCAATAATGACGTGCTGCAATACTGCTGCAGTAATGTTGCCCACTGCATTAGTGCGGGGAAAATCAAGTATTATATGCATTTTTATTGATATTTGCTGCCGCAAATATCATAAATCCGGGCAACAAGTCCGATTCATTTGCGGCAGCAATGTCGCACTGCAATAGGTACTGCAGCAGTAACGCTGATGCAGTCTGGATTCAAATAGTACCTTAATCGTGACACATTAGCGCATCATTATGATAACCACGTAATTCTTGCTGTCAGTGCGGTATAAGACACAAAAAAAAACAAAAAAGATTGCTACTTTTAAACTGCATAACTTTTCCACTAACTGTACATATTATTTCCCTCGCATGCACAAACCGTTGCATAATCCCGACCAACCTGTCTGCAGCTCTGCGAACTTTTACTTTCGATACAGGAAACCAATGTAACCGGTTTGATTGAGCTAATTGTTTTATAGCTGCGGTAAAAATAAAGATATGAGGTTTACTATCTTTACACTAATGTCCAATTTCATTTTAAACTGTACACTACCCTATTTTTAACTTTTTTTTGTTATTTCTACTCTAAATCACGAATTCTTTCGATCCTAATAGGTGAAAAGTCTCCTCAGATTTATATTTCTATTTCGTTACCATCTTTCATAGATTTTGTATGATGTAACGCAATGGAAGAAACGCAAAATGTATGTAATTTTCTTTTCCTATTAAGATCAAAAGAGGTTCGGAATATAAATAGCATAAAAAATCCCAAATATGAAAAAGTGTACCTAGTGTACAATGTTAAATAAAACAGTCCAATGGATTTAAACCTTTTTCATGACGCAACACCGTTGGCGTGAGAATATTTTGTCGCGCCCCCATTGGTGTAAATTCTATATAAATATTCGTAACCTTTTTCATCTAAGGCACTGATTAAAAAAATATAAGTTATACAGGATGACTTTTCACTTGCCATATTTTCCGATATAATTTCGGTGCAGAATTTTAACAAGCACTACTTTCAACAATGAATTACTCCCTTAGTTAGATATCAATTAAAAAAGAAATTCAAACCCTTACTAACTTGTATTCTGGACATCCAAGAAGATCGTGGGATTTGTTATTGACAACAATTGACAAATCCAAAATCCAGCTAAGTACTAACTTTCTAAGACACTGACTAATAATCAGACATAGAAGTTTTTGTGTCAAAATAAAGTGATTGACAAAATCAAATATCGACATGTCTATTATCTATGTTACCTTAGGATTATAGATATTTTTAACATTGTATAAAAAGATAGCTGCCACGAAAACACAACACGTTCGATATCTTCTTGATACACACATTGGCAGTTTTCTTATTTTTTGACACTGTATTCTACAGTTTACGTTTTTATTTTTAAATACTTACAATTTGTAATAAAGAAATTGATTTGCATTCTTGAAATTTGCCGGTAAATTACAGCAAGTAGCATTTACATCTTTTAAATATTAATCTACGACTGACTTATCGATAACAAATTTGTCGATGTTTCATTTTCTCAAGCACTCGTTTTTGCCACAAAAACTTCTATGTCTGATAGTAATATTCTTTAAAGTTTCATTTCTCCGCTACCTAAAGGTTGTCTGGAAGAGATCGCTCTGTAGCGATAAGGTCGCCTGTTGTTTACCTCTATCTTCATGTATTAGGTATCGCTCTGTAGCGATAAGGTCGCCTGTTGTTTACCTCTATCTTCATGTATTACATTTGTTCTGAGGTTGTGCAATAAAGAGGATTTGTATTGTATTGTATTGTAATATTCTTTAATTTCATGAAACTAGCGGGGCCTTTGACCAGCAATGGAACAATAAATTAGGATAATAAATAATAATGACAAATCTGAAACATTTGAAAAGTATGGTTGGTAAATATAGTCTATTAAGCCATTTCTGTCAGTTGAAAAAAAAAATTAATAAAATGGCGCGTAGAGTTATCGTCCCATAGGTAACTTTAATTTCGCGCCTTTATCTACTAATAAAGTCGTTTTACAGACTTTAAGTCTAAAATGTAGTAAATCATGAAATCCGACCTATTTCTCATTTGCATACCAATTTCAGGAATACTATTTTATACCTATTGAGTACTAAAAGGGATATAAAACTAGACAATCCCCGGAGCCCCGTAAATTTTACTATAAACTGGTAGGAGATGTTGCCAAATGGTCCGGAGTCTACTTAAACTTTAATATGTTATATATGAGATGTGACAACTAAAGTTTGTATAAGTTTATACCTAATATATTAACATAATATGGCTAAATGACTCTAATTGTACATATTTGAATAATAAAGTAATAGTACTAGCGTACAGAAATGACACTTCCTAAAAAACCGAAGTTTGACAGCGATTCAGAGCCGAATCATGCTGTCCCATTCTAAACTTTCGGCTACTTAGGGTTGTCAAAATTAAAGTCATTATCTTATCTGTGGTTGTGCACGTAAAGGGACGTCAAGTAGTGCCAACCCTAATAATTGCTCGTAGCAATGCTGAGCCGAACGGAGCCGAGAATACCCGAAAGGATCAAGGTCGCCCTACTGATAATACGTCGTGATATAAGTATTTAGAAAAATAAACTAGATGGCACTGCACAACAACGAAATATAATAAAAATAAAATTTCAGGTTTCCTTTGGTTGTCAACTCTCCGACTGCTCAAAATACCGGGTGACAATAGGGTTGGAGACGTATTTTTACAATATCAAATACTTACAGTGTGTAAATCCAATACGGGTAATAAATCAAACCAAACATAGAATTTATAGGTGTAATCATTAATTATGAAGTTTTTTTTTAAAGTTACACTTAGTTATGACCACGTAATTAATTTTTGGTAATTTACCGAGCAGCAATGGTACTGTAAACATTATGAATGAAAAAATGAAAACCTTTATTTCAGGCAACTAGAGGCTCACAGATAAATACCTTACATATTATAACAATATACTTTAACACGAAACACTACAAATCACATCATGGTTGCGATACATTACGCAACCCCGCAGTATCAGGGAGCCGGCCGCGGAACCGCCGAAATTTGACACCCTTCGGCCGAAACTCCTCCTAGTTGAATTATGAGACAAAATGATATGACATTACAAAATACGACCTTTTTATTGTAACTGCCAACAAGCGTTGACAGTTATTTTAAAAATCTCGAATCTAGTAACTTGGGTGTTGCTTTATATCGCGGGTCGAATTATTTTATATGGTCAATATTTTCGTTGTGTTTCTAAGCAAAATTAATCTCAATATATTTCTTAGATCCTTTACTAACCACCGTTTAAATATTCGCCCGTATTGGATGGGAACGTTCATTCAACGGTTTGTTATACACACTGTATATCAAACCGTTGAATAAACGTTTGTCGCTTTCTGTCATTTTGACTTTACGGTTTATTAGAAAGAGATAAAATTTAACTTTTCTTTAAAGGGGGTTAGTACTTACATTGGTAAACTATAAATATACTTTGCGACCCATGTGTCATTTCACGGAATTCAGATTCGACTACATGAAGGGTAATAATATATTTTTAGCAGTTTATGGAAATCTACTAACATAGGCTACATTTTTAAGTGACTTTAAAACAGGTTTTTAGGTTTCAAAGTCACTTAAAAATGTAGCCAAAAAAATGTAGTCTACTTAGTAAGTATTTTAAACAGTTTTGCTTGTAGCAGTATAATCCTAAGTCTTTCATAATAGTGCAAAAAGGCAATAATTTATCAAAAACTTACGTAAATTATTTCTCTTCGAAAGGGCCGCACTCGTAAGAGTAAAGAACAAGACTCGCGAAATAAGCACCATTGACGCAACAGTTGAGCTTGCAACACCGAACTGTCAACTCGAGTGTTTGACCGATAACTTGGTCAAGTAGTAATGCAACCGATTTAATGTTATCGTGATACACTGTGCAATCAGACATACTAGCTTTTAAAGGTGTTTTAAATTAAGTGATTTAAAAGTTTCCTACAATGTTTGTACATACAAGGTTTAAAATATATTGTAGCAATACTTCAAGCTTAATTTGTCGGTAAGTCATCATATAAAAGAGAAGAGATGACCTGATCAGGCTATGAACCCAATCATACAAAGTATCACAAAATGATTTGCACTAGTTTCAATCACTTGTTTATCGACATAACTGAGTTTATCGATATAGGAACGCCCTACCTATCATTGAATTGTGTCCTCTAAAATTCGATTTACGTCAATAAGGCAAAAAATATTAACATAATATTATTATCTTTGACATTGACTGTACCTACAAGCCGTTTTTACTTTCATTCTAATAAGATACGTCTGAAAATAAAAACGCTCTATTCATATTTAAAACAATTGAAATATAACTCTTAAGCACCGGTTATAGCTGCCGTTCGAATTTTAAAACTTTCAAACGCAACCGGACTACTAAGGAAGCGCTAGCTTTTCAAGTCTCGACTTTGTTGCATTCGTAATAACAGTGATTAAGATGGAATTGGTAAGTTGGTGAATATGGTTTCCGCTAGAATACGAAGGTTGATGAATTGACCAGTATCATTATCTTCACGCTTAAGGGCGGTGAGCAAGGACATTTGGAATTCCTTAGGTTGTTACCATTGCATTGCAATAAACCAATATAAGAGTGACCTCGAGATGTATACAAATTATACGTAAGAAAAGATCATTCGTATACTTGCCGGATGGTTTAAGCGAGTCTATGCGAATAAAACACGGGCCATAGTTTCTCATGGTAAGTTATTTGGGTTAAGTTGTATTGACATATCACATGCGTTTTATTGGAGCGCGAATGCTGTCTTGTTTAATTTAATAAGACCAAATTGGTTTGTTGTAAGATATTTTGTTCAAATATTGTAGGTATAATTGTGAATACCGCTTACCGACATATGTGTTCGTAATTGACATTGGATTGCTGTACATACTTACTAAGTTTAGCTTTGAGATTTCCTGACTTTTTTTGGGTCGTAAAAAAAACATTTTGTATATGTCGGCGGCCGGTCGGCGGCGAACCGAATAATATTCGCCAGATCATGAAATTCCTAGGCATTCCGTGAAACATACGCTACGCGGGACTCCCATTTCTAGACAGTTTGCCCTTCCGGCATCTGATGCAACCTAACGAACCTATCTATTAGTTTAATGTGACTACCGTCGAAACATGACACAGAAACTTTATGATCCGGCGGATATTGCGATCGGCCGCCAACATAATATATACACCGCTGAAGCGCTACAAATGGAAAACATGACTGATCATATGACAGTAAAAAACCGGCCAAGAGCATGTCGGGCCACGCTCAGTGTAGGGTTCTGTAGTTACTCTTCCGTCACAATAAGCTAAACTGGAGCTTAAAGTATAGTAAATTGTTAACCACGGGATGAAACGGTACCTTTCACGCGAGTTAAACAAATAGGCAAATTTGCATAATCAGTACCTAATTAGGTAAAGTAAGTCTTTTTACTGAAGGGGGAACTATTTGCGATAACTCAAAAACTGCTAAACTGATCATGTCCGCTATAGTTTTCATTTAATGTCTTTCTTAAGCTCTACTTCCACGATTTTTTTCATAATTTTTGGACCTATGGTTCAAAAGTTAGAGAGGGCGGGACACAATTTTTTTTTCTTTCGGAGCGATTATCTCCGAATATATTCGGACGGACGGACATGTCTGACGATGAAGATGACTGAGCTTCACTAATTCATTCATCATTCATTCGGTTTACAAGACTTGTACCTTGAAGTTTACATCGACAAAAATGTCGGCCGCGGATAACAAGATTTTAATGTAAACATGAATGCAACCTTAAGACAAATAATTTAATCAGTGAGTGAATGAATGAATAGGTAATGACGTACTGTGAGTGAATGTTAATTTGGCCATTCGTCTTCATTACCATTTTATAATTAATTCTTACTGAATTTAGGTATTGTGAAGCGGTAGTTTATTATTGTATTGCATATTGTTGTGGTTACTTGCCCAATCTGTTATAAGATTGTATCTTTTAATTTCAGCTAATTTCAAATTTCAAGCTTTGTGAAAATGCCAGAGAGATCTACCTTTGTACAGTATTTTCTCGTACTGCATTAATACGTCAAAGTGTGTTTTGGCTGGCGAGCAAAATTTTTAACAAAATTCCTATAGCTCTAAAAATGAATCCATAGCACTTGTTTAAAAATTACTTAAATAAATTATTAGTATCTAAGTGCTATTATTCATTGCTAGAGTTTTTCGGTGACACTTTAAATTAGCCTGTAAATAATTATTGTATTGTATATATGCATGACTTATTGACATCAAAATATGAATAGAATTTAATAAATAATTATGAATTTGTAATACGCGCAATTATGAACTTGGTATACAACTACACGTCGGCGAAACAAAGAGTTCACACATATTTTTTGTACTTACCAACACTGTTATCTATGTTTACAAGTAAATCATTTGAATTGAACTGAAGAAATAAGTAACATAGAGTGCTTACTATCTTATATTAGTTTTTTTTTTACCGTTACGCTTATTATTTTCGTAGTTGACATCTAGCGTTGAGTGGCGAGAAAGAGGTAAAGAAAAGAGAGAGGTAAAGATAGAGGTAAACAATAGCGGCCTTATCGCTAGCGTCTCCTGAGGGCGGGCCTCTAGTCAACTCTATGGCTGCTGCTCGACGCAACATCGGCTTAACTGCGCAGTGACGCCATTTTCCATAGCGCTGACTAGTCGCCCCGACGCTAAAAAGACGCTAGTGTGGGGTGGCTCTAAAAAACGATTTCTTTTAGATAACCTTTATGTAGCTCTTCCAGATAACTACGTATCGAAAGGAAATGGCATCTCAACACGAAATATTGACTTAGCCGCTAATCGGTTGAAGAAGCCAAAATTATCTAAAGTCCGCGCTAAATTTTTAACCACTTAGCTTAGTCGGTTAGTGACCCTTTGACCCTGCCTACGAAGCAGGAGGTCTGGGGTCCGAATCCTAGTAAGGGCATATATAGGTATTTCACGTATCTTAAAGTTCGAATCGGACCGTAGATCGATTTGTGTAAAATTGTCCTATATAGGTATATATAATTTTAGGTGTAGAATCGTTATGTGCATTCAAAGCCCCTTAGGCATAACATTCTGTATATCGAAAGGAAATGGCCTCAACGGAGACGCCACGTTGACTTAGCTGTTAATCTGTAGACGTCAAAAAAATCATCTCCATAAATTGAAAAGGAGTTGACCGTTCCCTGGGGTTGGTTACAGACGAAAACAGTGAAGCCACATTGCACAAAAAACTAAATTATGTAAGCTGAATTCAATATAATAGGAAGTATTTCAATAACTTTATCTTTCAGTAACTAATGTAAACTTCAACTTTCTTGTTGTTTTTCTTTCTGGAGGGCGTACTTTGGAGTTCCAAATCACCGAAGACCATCTAGACGCCCAAGGTACCGCTGGAGAAATGAACTGCAAAAGACCTTAGCGAACTCGGCGCCGTCGACTGGACAGAAACGGCTTTGGATAGAGAAAGAGTTTTGGGCACCACGTCGCGTAAGTTTCGAGTAGAAATCATGGCGTCACTGGCGTCAGATGTCTTCGGCAAATGTTTGTTTGTTTGTTTAAACTTTATTGCACAAATTTACAAAAAGAGTACAAATGGCGGACTTAACGCCTTGAGGCATTTTCTACCAGTCAACCATTGGGCTAAACAGAAATAGTTAGTTTGGTGCAGGATTGTAAAGATGTATTGACGATCTTAAATTTTCGTCAGATGAAGATGTTTTATTGTTTGATTATGTCATGAGTTTTGTTTTTTACGCCTGTGTTACGCTACGCCTGTCGTAATAGCGACAGAAATCCTAATACGCTACGCTAAGCAAACGCTTCGTGTGCGGAATTGTTTAAAATTGTTCGTGCTCGTAGCGCTCTGATTCTACGCGCGTATTACGATACGCTTACGCTTATACGTCTCTTACGCTTACACTCCGTGTGCTGAGGAGCTTATTCCCACAGTTAGGCTTGTGTTGTGGGTTCTATAGATAAAGATAATACTAATATCTGTGATAAACATACAAATAAATTGCCTTGCCAAGATTCGAGTCCGGGACCTCCTGCTTTATAGACTGGGTCAAAGTAGGCTACGAGACCATTAAAGCGTCAATTTAAAAAGTGCTCAAGCTGTTTTTGTTATACAGGTTCAATGACCAGGTTGTATTCCCATTGCTTACACAAACTTGGGCGAATCGTGTTTTCAGTCTAACTAGTGACGTCCAACTATGTACTTATATTATAATTACGCGTTTTACAGAAAACCTAGTTTTTTTTTATACTGCGTCGGTGGCAAACAAGCATACGGCCGGCCTGATGGTTAGCAGTCTCCGTAGCCTATGTACGCCTACAAAGCGTTACATGCGCGTAGCCGACCCTACACTCCGCACCCTCGTTGAGCGCTGGCAACCTTACTCACCGGCAGGAACACACACTATGAGTGGTAGTATTAAAAGATGCAATAAGAATAAATCAAGGAAGTTTATATTTACATATATAATAAAATAACTCATACTCTTCATTAATAATGTATACTTCAAGGATGAGTGACATTACTTATTCTGAATTAGGAATCCCTCGGCTATATCACTAGCCATTTTGTACTATAATAATATAATTAGTTAATTAAACGATATACAACTAAAAAAAATGAATCTTTGCATGTTTTCGTATTTTTTTTCTATCGAGACAACATTAACATTGTAAGGTTTTGGTTAGAGTCTATAAATCGTGTCATGCACGATAACGTGCAGTTTTCTCAAATCTAACCTTTAATAACATGACATTACGGGTTAAGGCACGTGTTTTCGTGAACGACACGATCCTATACCCTTGCAAATATGGCATTTGTCCAAAAGTTGTAAAAATTCAATATAAAATCTGCGTGCGATATGGTGGAAGAAAGCAGCCATTGAGTGTCTTAATTTAATTAATATTAAAAAAAACATTAAATGCTTAGGAACTATCAAACCGAGGATTTATTTGATTCATACGAGGAGAAGCAGCGGGAACAAAAATTATGCATTGAATTAAACGCTCTCCAAACTAGGGTCGCCACCCGTACTATATTTTAGTCATATGTACTATACATATATTACGAAAAATACTATATTTTCATTACTAAAGAAAGAAGTATGAAAATTTCACCGATATCGCATCGTATTATCGTATGCGACTTGGATTTCTAAACGCCGCAATTCGCCTCAAATCGGTGTCCTAATTTTTTTTCCCCAGCATAAAATATTATTTTATTGTTTTCAATAATAACAAAAATACTTTCTTTTGTAGAAAAAAGGAGGCAACCAAACCCAAGTCTTTTTCTTAACTTACCTACTTTCATGTATAGGTACCGAAAAATGCTCTTTTGGTTCGACTGAGCTATCAACTCGCTGTCCTTGTCGGAATGCCACTTATGCTATGCACGTAAAAACTTATTTTTAAGGATAGCTCCTTTGTGCCGGTCTTTGACAGCTAGGGATCGTACGCTTGAAATTATAGTTCTTGTACCTTTTAGTAAAATGAACCTTAATAACAAGCCGCACGGTCGAATATCTAAGAGTGATGTATGTGTTTGAAAATGGAACGATCATGAACTCAACTGATGGAATGTAAACCTTTTCTTGACACAAATATGCGTATTTTACTTGTAATTTTGTTAAATATATATGCGTGAGTATTACTTGTAATTTTGGATGTCAAAATAATCTTTAAATCCGACAAATCGTTTTTTTTACTGATCATATTGTACAGTCATCAACAGAAATTGCTAACTGAGTATGTACGGTCACGTCTGAAAATAACCATACGAAAAAAGTGACAAAAATATATATACATGACTTTATTGCCCATATGTTAAGGTAGTGTATACATATTTTTGTCATTTTTTCCTATCGATGTTTTCAGACGCGACTGTACAACATTGTAATAGTCTCACGAATCTAGCCGCCGCCGCCATACAATTATTGATGTTAATGTTCTCATTTTAAAACTACATTCGAAAATAACATGACAAGTTGCTAGAAATTATACTTAATACAAAGAAAGAGGGAGTAGAAATACACACTAGACATATATATGTATGTTACTTAAATTTTCAATCCTAGTTTAATGAAATTTAAGCATGCCGTTTTAATGAGAGCGTAACTTCTATTATATTGGCGCGGTTTTTGCTGATGGATTCATGTACACACTCGTCGAGATCTTCTCGCCGAGAGTCTCGACACCGCTTCCATCCAATCGGTCAACCGCGAGACGGGACAAGAAAGAGCGAGACCAGGGGCCCATTTCTCAAACGGTATTAAACAAATATTATAACACGAATTGTCAAATCGTATGAATTACCAAGGCAACACACTAATAATATTAGACTAATATCGTTCGAGTAATGGGCCCCAGGAGGGAGCAATATGTAAGCACTCGTTCTCGGCCTGTCTCGGGGTGTCTCGGCGAGTGTGTACAACCGCACAATAGAATACTAGCGTATGCAGCTCATTTTGAGCCCCTCACATGCTTAAGTAGTTTTGATGTAACAAAATTTAAATATTAAAACTCCTTTGTTAATTATTGGGTGATGTTGCCATAAATATAAAGACAAGGACAACATCCATTATAGGTAAGTAATAAAGATTAAAGAGCACAAACTAAATTTATACATTAAATTTAACACCCCAAAAATATCTCTTCGCTTCTTGGAAGATTTGACAACTGGAGTCGCCTTTAAGAGCTTACCTCTATGTCAAAAACCTCGGCCAATGGTCGTATGTAATGTATTGTATGGACTGACGTTTATCTGACATAGCTATTTGTACGTTACGTAGAAATAGCCAAACATTTGACGTGCCCCCACCCAAAACAAAAATTGGCAGACTTTTGTACAGAAAATTACCAGATAAGGCGTCTCCAGTTGTTAAATTCTCCAAGGTTCTCTTCTTCTTAATTATTTTTTAAACAACTAATTATCAAGTTTTGAAGTAATTACCATACAAAATTACCAATCCGAAGTTTGAGTAACGCTGCCGAAGTTATTTTAACGTACATTTTCCTAACAAGGGAGGTAAGTGGTCAGGGTTTGGTTACCGAGTACCTGGCGAGGCAAAAGCGCAGAGAAACCAGGGGGCCTAGCTAACTTAAAATATGTATGAAAAGGAAAATATTTATCAAGCAAACAGTTATTACAATTAAAGTTGATAAGCATTGGTAAACGCACTAGGTATGCCTGTATCGCGGCGACCAATAACATAATATTGTGCTGTAACCAAATATGCTTCAGCTGGTTGACGATTAACGACGGTAACGTTTGGTAAATGTTTTGTCTACAACCAAGTACTTATATATTTAAACATTAAAACTAAACTAATAATAATACAAATAAAATTAACTACCTACCGTGTTATTATTATTAGGCAGGCGTCCGGTTTTTTATCCCATAGCCCAGTATTTAGTCCATCGGTTTCACCCAATAGCCCAGTTCATTTTAGATTCCATCAACTCTCAAATAGTCCTTACACCCTAGCGGGTGCTACCTCTGCGTGCGTCCCATGACACGAGCAAGGGCAACATCCGCTCGCTGTACACCTTACATTTCATTAAAGTATCAAAAGGGCCTCTACGTGTTGGCTTCGGCTCCGCGCACGCCTCCCAAAGGTCCGGAACACCATTGTTCCGTGATGGGAAAGACATACAAATAAGTTATTTTGCATATGAAAATTATCACGTGGCATTTTTACTTTTCTTTTGGAGTTTGTCAATCTACGATTGGCATCTTAACCTCCAGGTGGCGCTCTTATACTTTTATTATTCTATTCTTTAAGATACGACAAAAAAATTCTAAAGATACGATATGGATTGGATATATAAATATCAAAAGTGACGTTTTTGTTTGAAGAAACGTCACTTTTGATACTGACATATGTTATCCACGTCGTATATTTAGCAAATTTTTAACGTAATTTGTAGTTCGAATCAGGCCGTGAGTCGAGTCCCGAGCTCGATTGCAATTGTAATAGCAGTGGGATGGAAGAAAATGCTTAATTAAGTAATTAAGGAGAATTGGAGTTTTTTGTAATTAAAGAGCTTTCAGTACAGCCAGTGTTAATTTGAGGGCATGAAAATATCAGGTTTCAGCTACGCTCAGATAGGTCACAAAACACGGGACAAAACCTGACATGAAAAATCACTGCTTCTGTATTTCTCACATCGAATGATGGTGAAAGTTTATTTTATTATGCCACTTAAAATATTTGTAGATATTTTTGGAAGTTTAGCGCATTAATTTATTTAGAAATGTTACATTTAACTAAGTAATAAAATACATTCAAAACCTCTAATTAATTTTCTAAATTCACCTCTCGTGTGCTGTTATTATTTTTAGGGTTCCGTAGTAGCGTTGAAAAAACCCGGAAAAATACGGGAATTTTTCCAAACAACTCGTTTTTTTTTCAAGTTTCTTTCGAAAAAAAAACAATGCAAGTTTCAGTTACAATACTTCCGAAAAAAACGTATAAAGCCGAAAAAAACAAGTTTTTTTTAAACTTCTGTATTTTTCCATATGAATTAAATTGGGAATTTAAACAGGAAGGTTAAGGTTGCACGTCTAGTGTGTTAGTTTCTGGCATTTTATATAAATGACACTGTCATCACTCATCAGTGGCATTGTGTTTGACGTATTTAATTTTCCTGAATAAAACAGGAAAAAAACCGAAAAAACAAAATTTGGTAAAATTCCCGAAAAAAACATTTAGTTTTATCCGGAATTTTCATCCCTATTCCGTAGTCAACTAGGAACCCTTATAGTTTCGCTATGTCCGTCTGTCCGTCTGTCCGCGGCTTTGCTCCATGACCGTTAGTGCTAGAAAGCTGCAATTTGGCATAGATAGTACATAAATCATACATGGAGACAGAACGGTAAAATAAAGACTGGATTTATTTTCTAACTTTAACCCAATGGTGTGAGGTATAGTTAGATAGGACTCACGAACATCTAAAACAAACGAAACTTATTCTCATCACGTATTTTTGAACATATGTAAACCAAACTGACATACTGACATACAAATCGAAAGAAAGTGGCCACACACAGTCATTTCACTGCCAAGGACATACGAACCAGGATATTTAATGGAAAATATTACTTTCTTCCGAATTGTATGTCAGTACTATGTGAGTTTGGAATAATTATTTTGTCCTTTCTTATGGACATCGGCTATCAATATGATATATAGGACAAAGTACCTATTTTTATATTTCTAATGCGCGATGTAATACAGTCATGTTTGTTACTCAACCTCCTAAGACCCTGCGTACAATTTTTTGTACATTTTCAAAAACTATTTTAAATTTTTATTATAATCAATATAATTTTACAAAAATTTTTCTTCCTCGCGTTGTCCCGGAATTTGCCACAGCTCATAGGAGCCTGGGGTCCGCTTGACAACTAATCCCCAGAATTGGCTAAGGCATTAGTTTTTACGAAAGCGACTGCCATCTGACCTTCCAACCCAGAGTGTAAACTAGGCCTTATTGGGATTAGTCTGGTTTCCTCACGATGTTTTCCTTCGCCGAAAAGCGACTGGTAAAAGTCAAATGATATTTCATCGGTATGAGCCGGGGTTTGAACCCGCGACCTCCGGATTGAAAGTCGTACGCTCTTACTGTTAGGCCACCAGCGCTTTTTTACAATACTAAGGCTTCCAAATTAAAAAAAAACAAATGCTTTTAGGTCTCAGGAGGATAAAACCCAGTAGACTTTACACTCATCACCAAACTAAAGAAACACCTATCAAAGCTTTTGTGGCACAATTAAGTACAAAATATACAATACAAGCTCTTATAAAACGTAATTAATTAAAGTAAGTAATAAATTTACCTAATATAATAACCCGTCCTTGATCCGTTTAAATAAAGCATATAATTCGGTAACACACCTGAAGAGCCTTCTATAAAATCTTAATAAACTCTTATTTCACGCAACTGCGATAGTAAAATCAACTTAATGGGGTTGAATTAAGGTATGAATTAAAGTAAATATGCAAGAGATGTTGGGTGTTTTGCAGAGTTTTAAAAGTTGTTCAATCATTTAGTGTACGGTCGAGTTAGTTGTAAATTTACACGGCAATGGCATAGCAACTGTCTAATGAATAATATATCATCGCTTTAAATATATCATTATATATTATATTTAAAATAAACTTGAAAAGAATTCTACATACAAGTAATTTTGACGTTTGTTTACACTTTCTACCTTTTACTTTTCATTTTCGGTAAGTGAGACGTCTGAGTATTCTTCACTGTCCCACTAGGTAGACTGAGCCGCAAAATTGCATAGCCACTGTTAATAATATAAACAAACAAAAAAGATTACGAGATATAATAATCATTGTAATTACTGTAATATCGTCCGTAATGAGCTACTAGTAATTAGATTCGAATAATGACGTTATTTCGTGTTATACATATAATAAATATTTGCACAACCATCATTAGATCGCCAATTGTGGTGTGATGGTACTTAAACATCCAATCACACAAAATTCATCTTTATTTCTACTTCATTAAAGGTGTTAATACATGCATTTTTAATTTTGCACAAGCCGGCCAAATAGTCCGGCCAGTTAGGATAGTATTGCAGTTCAAATTCAAATTCTCTATTTTAGAGTCAAGGTTCAATATTAAGTGCAATATGTCTGATGAATGTAAGTAAATAATACACACCAACGTGTCGATTACAGACATATATCTGATATATAGTACATACGCTCTAATTATGATTTTGACCCCCAATTGACCCTTGTCAAATAGTTAAATTGTAACTAGCAAATTTCGGCACCTAGTCGTCAAAATCTAGGCTAGCTGACATTTACGCATTAGCAATATTATTGAAACGTTGTTGTTAATTTTCTTGAAAAAAGGAACAACAAATTGAATATTTAATCATGGAAGTAATGTGGCAACGACATCAGCGCAATTTATCAAGGAATTTGATAGTGGTGACTGCGTCAACACTGTAACCTTCACAGTTCTAGAATGTAAAAGTCCGACGAATATCGTAATAAGTCGAATGTTATAGGGAGTATTTAATTAAGAAATAATTACAGTAGAATCCGCATCTAAAGAAAGTGGCAAATACGTCATACAAAGCGGATGTCATATAAAGCATTGTTATAAAGCTTCTTATTTTTGTTAATTTTTCCAGCAAAATCCTTTTGTTAACACTATATTCCAGGATGTAACCACCTACCGTATCTCCTGAAGACAGCATTTCGTATTTTCCAGACAGCTAAAAAAAGTCGGTAAAGCACAAAAAAGGTCACTTTTTTTTTGTAGTCCACCTCTTTCCTACTTTTCTCTTTTGCACATTTGAATTAATTATATTTAAGCGTAAACGTCATTCTATCTGTAGTAACCTTTGATCACTAGGCGATGTGACATCTACTCCCATATATGTCTATGGTCATTGGGCAACCAGTGGCTATGGTAGCATAGCAACGTCCGAGTGTCGCAACACGTCTTTATAAATTGTATGGAGCGCCTGGCGTAAGCGGTTATGGGTGTTTATGTGTTTAAGTATGGAACGATTGATGACTGGCTCGGTTTGATGGCATGGTTAAAATTGTGTGCTAGCTAGGGTTGTCGAAAACTTTAAATTCAGCAAGATTTCTTCATACGCAATGATACTAGATAACATAACAATGTTTTTACAGTACATATGGGGCTACTTTATAGCACTAGTGCGAGAAGTAGCATATTATGTTACTGTGTCGAACATTTAAAGGGCCATATGTACTGTAAAACGTTGTACGATACATGTGCGAATAGGTAATTCGCAACTCGTGTCGATTTAAAACACTCCCTTCGGTCGTGTTTTAATTTATCGCCACTCGTTTCGAATTTCCTATTGTTCGCACTTGTATCGTAATGTACTATATTATGATATAAAATCATTATTAGAATTAATAATAAAAACTATAAGTAAAGACATAGCAATTAAGTCTCAATAGTACTTGAAATAATTGATTTTATTGATAAAACAGTGACTTTTGTGGACAAAATCAGTTTTATCATCGGTTTTGGCGTTTCCTGTAACTTTCATATAAGTATTATAAATGTCATATTATCTGGCTATCGTTTTGACAGCTGATTTGACCTTTCGGTTAACCTTTTGAACGCTTTTTGTCGTAAACACAAACATCACTCAAACGCCAAGCTCCCGGGCGCAAGCGAGCTAATGTAAACCTTACTTGAAAGTGTGAAGGTTACTTTGACAGCGTACGTCATGACACTAGTTGTCCTTGGCGCTGTGGGCACGACTAGTAACGACGCCTTTAGGCTTGGCGTTGAAAGGGTTAACATCCATATTGGGCGTAAAAGAAATCCGCAACTCTATGAGCATTAAAAATACTCCTAAATAATGTTAATTAGTAATTAATCGTCTCAAGTTTTACAAGAGCCGTGTGCCTGTTTATGCGTTAAGCATGTTAAATTGATATTAATAGCTCCACAAGTGAAATCCGCATAAGTAATAAAAAAATTAGCATTATCATATTTATTACTTTTACTTGCCAATCACGTAACGTTTCAATTCGGATGGCGTAATCAACATACGTTATGAATATTAATTAATTTTCTTTAATAATATACTTCGTAAGATATAATTTACTGGTTTACTGTAACTATTTTTGTCCACTTAACATAGTGTTGCGATATATGCATGTTTATAGTTAAACTTTATTAGTGTATCAAAAATTACAGCATTGATTTTAAGATTCAAGGCTACATTAAAGTGACACATTTTTAATTAGTATTACTTTATGACAAACAATTACAATTATGAAAAACAAGTTTTTTAGATCTTGAATCGTGGCGAAGACTGTAGAGCACTATTATTATTATTATTTTTTTCGATGGCATCTATATTCACAGTAGTACATTCTTAAATATCTAAATGAGTATATGAATGACTGAAGCGCCTACGACGGTTTTTTGTATTGTCATATAATATAGCCCTAGGTATAATACAAAAGTGTGGGTACCCAGAAAAAATAAACAACAAATAAAATCATGTATTAACTTTTCTTGCGACTAGTATTTTTCTAATTGACTATTAAAACCTTAACCTATCTATAAACCAGTAAAAAAAGGAATAAAAAACTATAAATCAATTAAAATCTACTGTGTAGCATTGATATTACAAATTATACTTGCATGTATAGAAAATCGCGATTACCTACCAATAATTAATTAATTACTCACCGCCGTGTCTTAATAGGTATGATATTTATGGAACGTACCTGCAAAAAAGAAAAAGATAATTAGTTGCATATTTTTGTTAAGTATCAATTAACAAACAATTAACACACAAATAATTTAGGTACATATCAAACAAAAGTGGACGAAGAATCATAAATCAATATAAATCAATATAATAGGACATTATTACACAAATTGACTAAGTCCCACAGTAAGCTCAATAAGGCTTGTGTTGAGGGTACTTAGACAACGATATATATAATATATAAATATTTATAAATACTTAAATACATGGAAAACACCCATGACTCAGGAACAAATATCCATGCTCATCACACGAATACATGCCCTTACCAGGATTTGAACCCGGGACCATCAGCTTCGTAGGCAGGGTCACTACCCACTAGGCCAAACCGGTCGTCATCATCAATCATAAACATGTAAACAACTACTAGTAATATCCCAGTTTTCTGTAGTCAACTATTTATTTAATTGTGTGCTAATATTTAAGTAAATTGAAAAGAAAATGAATGAATTCATCTTAAAATAATGAAAATTAGTAACTGTTTTTAAATGTGCACCTGAAATAAATAAATAAATATTATAGGACATTATTACACAAATTGTCTAAGTCCCACAGTAAGCTCAATAAGGCTTGTGTTGAGGGTACATAGACAACGATATATTAAATATATACATACTTAAATACATAGAAAACACCCATGACTCAGGAACAAATATCCATGTTCATCACACGAATAAATGCATTTACCAGGATTTGAACCCGGGACCATCAGCTTCGTAGGCAGGGTCACTACCCACTAGGCCAAACCGGTCGTCATTATTCTTTACTTGCATAAGTTGGTTTATTTTCTTTTAAAATTAGTTACATTATTAATTATTTCACGTGTATCAGTATAAAATGTAAATTGAACGTTAACAAGCACACATATTTCACTCAAACAAAAAAACCGGGAATTTTACTCCCGCGAAATTGCGATCACGTAGTGCTCAAAGTGCTCAAGTTCTTAAAACAATTATTATTACACTAGACAGCTTTGCTTAAAAGGTTACATACCTTAATATTCTCACTGTTACATACACAAAGTCTTTTCAAAGATTATGAAAAGTGAAAGCAAAGTATAATCAGAAAAGCATTCATTATTTTTTGGTACAAAGAAAACACCTGTGGTTTTACACTTGGAAAGTAAAAGATAATGAAAATACTCTTCATAATGAAGGTAAAGAAACTGAAAGCGTTTTTGGAGATAAGCATCATTAACTTTAACTATTATGGTTCTGTTTAGAAATTAAGGACACGACTTTCGACTCCATATTTAGATAAATACTAGAAATACAAAAGGAGATGAAGCAGGACAGCTTAACTACGCAAACAACCCAGAACCGAGCTCTCTGGAGCAAACGTACAACGCGACCCTTCCCAGATGAGCTGGGAAGAGGGTTGGCCACAGAAGAGGAGGAAATTAGATAATCGTTTACAGAGAACGTCAATCGAGACATAAATAATTTATGGAAATGGTGACATGACTTTTCGTCGCACGTGTCTTTCTCATAAATTTTTATTTTTCATAATAAAAACCACCAAAAATTGCTCTAAGCCAAGAGGTAGCGTTTATATAATTATAATGAAAACTGAATGAGGAGAAATCTTTATTAAATGTTTACAAAATTTGAAGTTTTTTTACATACTTTAAGTGGCTTGATTGTTAGCAGGAGAAGTAAGTACAGTCAGCAGCAGAGATATTTTTCCTCTGCATATAAAACTAATTTATCCCTCCCTTATTTCCAATCCTCAATTAAATCCAAAATTTTAATAGAACATTTTAATTTAATACCTTACTAGTCAATGTATCTAGTATTATTGCCTAATATTTGTGTATGAAATGAACTAATAGTTAATAGGTATCAACAATTCATATATTTAAATCAGTGACTGAAACAAAACAATTAGCAATTGAAACACAACAATTACTTAATTCAAAATTAAGTCTGCATTCATTGAACAGTTATGAAATCTGACATTAGGTGCATTGCACACGCGCATTGGACTCGCGCGGTTGAGTGTAATTTTAGGCCACCAGTGTAATGTGACCTCGAGGGGTTTGTCTCTCTCTCTCTCTCTCTCTTTCGCTCTATCCTTCTCTCTTTTTCTCTCTCTGTTTGTACTTTTGGTTCCCGATTTCTCATGGTCTTCATATGTTTGTTCATTTAAATCCCTGTAATCTTAGCATAGAAGCGCCGCGACAGTATCTCGTGCGCGAGGTAGACTTCCCGTCTTTTTCTGACGGTATTCATTAAAGAGGGACGGGTAGTCTATTTCGCTGGTAATATGGTATCGTGGCGCTACTGTGCTAAGCCTGCTGAGAACATTAACATTCAAGATTAAGAAAAAGATCGTGTAGAAGGTATCATTTGTAAAGAAAACTTGACTACGCGGATTTGTTGCAGAAATGAGTATTCTAAAAAAAATAGTTTTAGACAAAAAAAATCATTTTTGGTACAAGCTTTTATAGCTGACTGTACTTTTCTTTCCACAGGCAACTAATACTCATCGAGACACTTCTTAAAACCCCAATCACAATTTGGTTGCGTTGTTTTATCACGGAGTTCCTATGGTCACCTCCTGTGTCCATTCCATCATCAGATCAGCTCGATGGTACCATAATATTACATTTTCACTCTACTTACATATGTATGCAAATTTTCATCTTTATCGGAAACCGGGAAGTGGGTCAAATTTAACTTGCAAGATTTGATTACAGACCGACAGACAGACAACGGGACAGGTGAAACTAAATAAAAGCTTGTAATTAGTAAGCATTAGAAATTCTTATAATGCTTTTGGCCTCGAGACAAATGACCTTTTTTATATAATTACCTATCACTCTGAAAAAAAAGACAATTCGAATACACCAAAGCTTCGAGCAACACCAGGAAGAGTGACGGCATTCGTACCTACTATTTCTCCTCTGCCGAAGCACATGCCCAACTGGGCATAGCGCGGTGCATGTTGTGAATCGTCCGTACACAAAAAGAGATCGAGGTGTGCAAGATTTGTCTTTGACGTGTGTCATTTTATATGTATTTGTGTTGTCATTACAGATTATATTTTGTATGTATGTAGTGAGTGAGAAGTGCGGCTGTTTACACGTTTCCCCCCCGCAAAATTTGGCAGTATGATTTGTGCGGTAAGATAACGTTTGGGTTCCTCCCTTCCGAAATGTCGCAAACCGGTGTTGCTCGAAGCTCCAAAGACTTGAGTCTGTGGCGAGAATAAAAGGTCTGTGCACACCGGACCCGTGTGCAGAGACGTGCACATGCACGTGCGTTACGTGTGTGTGCACGGCTCTAACATTTTAGCGTAAGCGAACGTGCATACACGCTCAGCCGGTGTGCTTTGGCCTTAAGTCAGAGACCTGCTCTTATTCTGGTTAAGCCTTTCAAGTGAGCATATTAGTTGAAAGTTTCAACTAATATGCTCCATCATAAATAATTGCACTGCATTGCCAAAGACCTAATGTATGCAAGCTTCTGTAAAAGACCTTCAATACAAATTAGACAGTCCATTTCAAAGTGCTGTCAAATTAACAAAAGATAATGACTAGAATGATGACTAGTAAATTAATGAAGGTTTATGCAATGCAACTAGAATACTAAAAGTCGTTCAACTATAACATCATTGTTGTGATAGGTAATTATTTGCGTTGTGTTGCGAGCAAAACTGCGTTATGTTAATTTTTATCTAATTTAACGATAATTTTTTTTTGTTAAGAATCATAGCACCGGTCGGTCGGTTGACGACCGGTCTGGCCTCGTGGGTAGTGATCCTGCCTATGAAGCCGATGGTCCCGGGTTCAAATCCTGGTAAGGGCATTTATTCGTGTGATGAGCATGGATATTTGTTCCTGGGTCATGGGTGTTTTCTATGTATTTAAGTATTTATAAATATTTATATATTATATATATCGTTGTCTAAGTACCCTCAACACAAGCCTTATTGAGCTTACTGTGGGACTTAGTCAATTTGTGTAATTATGTCCTATAATATTTATTTATTATTTATTGATTATTTATAGCAATTCAATAACAATGATATCCGCAATTTCGGGCACGTATATAAAAAGTATGACTTTTTTTCATAAGATGGGGACTTATTGCATTTCTTTACCACCTTCAACTATAGGTGTAACATAAATAGTGTTGATCAGTTTAAGGGCATATTTGGTATCGTGTTATGGATAGGAAAAAGTAGAAAAAAAAATTTGACGCGAAAAAAATAAAGTTCTCTATGGGGCTATTCATCCAAGTTGGCCAACCCCCCATACTAAGGCCAAACATTTTTCGGATCAAAAAATATTCTTTTTTTCCTAATCAGAACACGATACGGAATGTCTTTAACTGGATCCCCACTATCTTAGTTACAACTTGTATAAGCTAATACATTCAGACTTTGGTGACAGCAGTATGCTGTTGCAGCGTTATGATGGTGTCACTGTCTATCTTCTTGATAAAAAGAGTGACAGATTGAATGTTTTGTTTGCTTATCAATGCAACAACAACAGCAACGCAATTAACAAGGAAATTGAAAGATACAGCAAGCTTCAGAGTAATCCCCTACAAATTTCTACGCAGGGGTCACCGTCAGTACGTCGCCCGCGTCAACATTACAATTAACAATTAAAAACTTCGCTGTTTGTATATCACAAACCATTTTATTTTTAACCACTTTATTGTTGACTTAAATTTACTTTGACCCATTTTACAATAAATTCTACACCTTTAGACAATTGCATATTATTACCTAACAGATTACAATCGAACATTCGTGAGCGGTATATCACAACAATTATACACAAACCACTATGATTTCATGAACAAAAACTATAACGCCGAAAAAGGTCCTAAGTGCATATGGCATCCAGACGCCTTAAGGCGTTTTGATAGTGTGTTTAAATTGCTATGATTTAATGAAAGAAAACTAGCACCTAAAAAGGTCGTAAGTGCCTTCAGCTCAATATTGTGTAAAGACATTTTTCTTCTGCCTTTGCGCAGGTTTCGCGTCCTTACTGACTGGCCGGCCTTGCGGGCGCGTGCGGCTTTCGACACGCGCTTGCGACACAGTCTACCTCTACCGGACTGCCAGCTAAACTTGGACTATCACACCTCCCCTTAACTTATTAGTTGCCTATTAATAATGATCTAAGCCTTATATCCACGAATTCGCCCGTGAAGAATCCTTTAAAGTGGATCCTGGCACCAGACCGGGAAAACGCTAGGTGAAGAAGAAAGCTGATTCCCGCAAAATTATACCTAAAGCGGCTTTTACGTGAAATAATTTGTACCTACAGAGTATATTCCTCCTTAGAACTTTTTTTATACTACATATGCTCCACAGGCTGCAATTAGGCTCTATGATCTCTCGAACGCCTATGGCTCCGCCAGCTTGAAAAAATTTCAAAAAATGAATCGACGAAAATATCTATTTCATTATAGAATCTGCTCACAACATTTCATTACAATCGGTTGAGGAATGCGCCCTATAGAGTAACACATCTTGAAATGTAAAGAATTTTTTGCCCAAGCTGAAACGGACACCTTCACTTCACTCGGTCAATTAAGATGCAGAAATAGCACTGTTGAAAGTAATTTCATTTTCAGATCCCCTAGTGTACATTTATTCGATTTCGTGACGTGACGTACGCGTTTGCATTAAGTCTCATTTATTAAGGGATTTAGAAACAGCGCGCCAAGCGGGACGTTTTGGAAACTCAAAATCACCTACAAAATGAGACTTAACGCAAACGCGTACGTCACGTTACGCCATCGAATTAAATTTACACTAGGGGTACAGCTAGTTTCCTTTAGGTAACCGGGAAAGCGCTAAGAGGGGAGCTATTAAAGGATCTTTACAGTTAGAAATAAAACACAATGTTGCAAGAAAAACCAGTAAGTATGATGCGCGATGTGGTCGTAATGGAACTTTACAAATGATCTCAATTTGTTACTTACTCGTATATGGGGTCCATCAACACTTTTTACCAGAATTTGCGAGGTGAATATTGGATCATATACTAAACAACTATTGGCATGGGAGCAATCCCGAAATCTCGGAAAAAATATTGGCTCTCCGACATATAACGAAATCGACATTCTGATCAGTCAAAATGAAACATACAATTATTTTCCGCACCTTCATGGTTGGTGCCATAGTAAAAGTTGCTGAGTACAAGTATGATCCATAAATAACATATATTTACCTGGCATAATATGACCATTGGCTAACGGTTAAAAAAAAACAGCCTGGTTTCACATGACTCGAAAAGATACCTATTCTAGTTAGGTACCTATGTACAGACAATGAGGTGAGTGCATCTTGCAATGGCAAGAGATGTCAAAATAAAATCAAATTGCAAACAATTTGCAAATGTCGAATGCCGCTGCGGGCCACAAACGTATAGTTGCGAAAAGCGGTTCCAGTGTAAAATAGAAGCTCTAAATAATCTGGTCACGTAACATTGCATGCCATTGGAGCGTTGCTCCTACGAAATTAACGAGTACAAAATGCGCGTTGCTTTAACAAGCTCGTATCTAATTTAAATGTGAACAAGTATTGTTGTCATTAATCCTTGCTTTTGCGTAAGTCAAATAAAAATAAAAACAGGATGAAAGTGTAAAGAAAATCAATGGAATGAGTGTTTTAAAACAAAACTCAAAAATGTGTTTAAGAAAATCATTTATGATTTTTTTTTATGCAAATGCTAGTGAACTTTAAGGGGTGATTCAAAAAAGTCGAGACCTATATTATTACTTATCTTGTAGTTTATTTTAATACTAATTAAATATTATAAAAAAAAATATTAATGTCATGCTCACATTTATATTTATATTTATACTTGGTTGTATCTGGCTTGGCTGTATAAACATGATGGCAAATAAAATTTGATTTGGCAATGAAAAGATCATTAAGATTCAAAGGAAACTACTTCGGATTCTCGAGTGTCTATAAATATATAGATAAGGATTTACACCTTGAAATTAATTCTAGCTGACTTTTAAATAAGGCACTATCTCTACGTTAATACTAACCAAAATGTTTAGAGGCCAATCAAAGCTGCAAATTTTTATGTGATGAAATAATATAAATAATCTTGGCACAGAACAAAAATGGGAGTTTTCATTAAAAAGTGTATTCAATTCGCGTTACTTGTTAAGAAAAAATAATCACTATCAGTTTTTTTTACCATGGTTAAACATCTAATTTCAATAAAAACTTGGTGTTGGTGTTTATTTCATAAGCTATAAGCGATATTACAATGTAAAATAAGGCAAAAAAATTGATCGTCATAAAGATTTCATGCTTAATTGTCGTCAAAAATCTGACAGTAATTAGCTTTTATTAAATACTCACGCTAATTGTATACACTATGTTCCGGGTTCAAACCCCGGCTCGTACCAATGAGTTTTTCGGAACTTAGATATGTACGAAATGTTATTTGATATTTACCAGTCGCTTTTCGGTGAAGGAAAACATCGTGAGGAAACCGGACTAATCCCAACAAGGCCTAGTACCCTCTGGGTTGGAAGGTCAGATGGCAGTCGCTTTCGTAAAAACTAGTGCCTACGCCAAATCTTGGGATTAGTTGTCAAAGCGGACCCCAGGCTCCCTTGAGCCGTGGCAATATGCCGGGACAACGCTAGGAAGAAAGACTATGTTCTGAAAACTCCCAAATACGAAGATAAGTTATAATAACAAAACCTTAAAAACTATTTAGAAACTATTGCAGGTGTATCATAGATACCTGATTGACCAAAAATATTTTGAAGATAAGGTTCCACATAATTGACTGTCATGTTAAGCATGATCGACTGCTATTAATATTTTGTTAAATATCAAGTTAATATAAAAATGTTATTATCCAAACGCGACTCATATCTTGCTGCACTCGCAACTTTCGCCGGACACTTTCTCGTCGGGTTAAGTCGGATTGAGTTGGGTTTGATGCAGCTCACATTCTGACCTCTGACGGGTTAAGTTATTATGATAGCATAAAACACTCACTACATGCACAAATCTACATCCTAGCTAGGCATGAAAAGTTATTGTGCTATTCAACATAAGTTAATAAAATTTAAAAGGTTTTTTGTGAAAATATTCCAATATTGATAGGCGAAAATAATTATAATGTTTATGCAATTACAGCATTTCCACAAGAATGAGAAAATTTACGGCCATGAAATGAGAAAAATGAAAACTTGCTAAATACTTCGAAAAAGCTTTAAGCATATCTAGCTTTGCAAAATATGATGTATTTTTGTTTTAGAATTATATACTTTTGGATACCATTTAATCTGTATTTTTTGTACCTATAACACATTTGGCGACAAAACTAATTTAAACGCAGTTTCCAGACATTGTACTGAACTGTCAAAATTCTCAAATAAAATCCGCTCCAGCTTTCGTGAATAATTTTAGATTACCCAATCAGTAAATTACCTACTATAGAAATAACTAAGTATTATACCGGTGCGAGCTAGATAAACCTCACGTAACTAAACCAAATAGGCGTTTCAGGAAGGGTTACGCCACGTCTTACGCAGCTCAACCCGTCACCTTTTGTCGTATGCTGTAAACGCAAGATGAATAGATAGATATAACAACTGTCGCAGATTATTTTAACCACTGTTCAGATGGAAGAAAGTTCTTTCGGGTGTCTGTATTTTTAGGCGGCGATTTGTTATCGCATATTACAGACAAATTTTACACTTTACGCGGGCAAGGCGCAAATTTCGTCGGTCACCGCATCTTGGGCGACAACTCGTGAAGTGCTTAAAGGCGATGTGTAATGAATCCTCACGGACGTCAGCTGCCACTCTGTCGGTTATTTGAGGAACGGCATTCATCCAAAGAGGACCATTAGAGCTAATTTGCCCCTATGTATATTCTGCGAATTTTGTAACCATCTATCATTGGCCTTCGTTTGATCCAAACTGAACGCGAATTTCAAACATCTCGGAAGTAGGAACAGTTTCAAACAATGGCACATAAGTATCGATAACCGTAAATAATTCTTCGGAGTGTGCAGCCTCTAGAGATACTTGGAGTTATTAAAATATCTTTTAAGCAGTTTAGTTTATTATATATAGTATATTATAAAAGAAGTTTCTGAAAAAAATAATTATAACCAGCATTTTTGCTAAGTGTACTTTACACCCTCAAAATAGTTTACTCTTCAAAACCTTAAATAATACATATAAATAGCTATAGGTACTGAAAACTTTCTGGCTTTATCATAAGATATCCGAAAAATATTTTTATTACGACAAATTGTTGATAATTTTAACAAACCTTTGCGTTTGTGTATCATATCTAAAGGAGAATATTTCAAAATTTTTATACACTACAATACTCTTTATTACACACCTCAAATAATACTTTTTATTTTACTTAAATGATGTAGTTTTATTTTAACGACATTTTGTAAAATATGTGTAAGTAAGAAAACATATATTTAGAATTTTTTTCATTGTATTTTGGGCCACCCTGTGTGTTTAGGTCAAAATCATTCTTGAAGATTTTATTACAGCCTTAGTTATGTCTTTATTAAGTTACTAATAAAGCATGTTTAAATAATAAATTAAGCATTGCAAATAAAATAACAATCCGTGGTAAGTGAAATTACAATTAAGTGAAATTTGTCTGTATCCCTACTACAGCTCAATCCACAAGAACTGGCACGAATGGAATGAATGATTGAATGAAGATATCTATGTGTGTATCACATCATGTAATAAAATGGTGGCTCTGACTGTATACCGATACAGGAGTCACTCATACAATGAAATCATACCAACATCTGTATCATTCATTCATTTATTGCACGCATCTGTAGGTGCCGCGGTCCATAGGCTGCGGTGACTGCTTACCATCAGGTGTATACTTGTTTGCCACCGACGTGGTATAAAAAAATCATTCATTCAATTCGTGCCCGCGTATGAATGTATCCCATTGAAAGAGTTTTAATTAATTGTAGTGGCGGCTTGGATTAAATAAAGACCAATTTTTTTTTTTTTAAAGATTTTTTGAATATGTTAATAATGGTAAAATGCATATCAAAACATATTTCAAACTGGGTCTATCGCGAATTAAATTTTTTACCTTTATTTCCGACGTTTCGACGCAAGTTTCACTGATAGTGGTCGCGGATAACTGATATCCCAGCGAGAAGTCAAAACAGAGATTTGTGTAATTACTCGACCAAATGTCTATGGAAAAGTTTGGAGTAGGCATCACAATGTCAAACCACCCACCACACATATGACCAAGATCAGTGGAACCTGCTTCGAAACGTCGGAAAGGTAACTGGGACTCCAACCCACATTTTTGGATTGCCGCTCCAACGCGTTCGCTAGCTGAGCATCCATCATTCAACGCGAATTCAGCTATTGCAACTGTGACAACGTCACTAGCGACATCTGCACTTTAAGGTTTACAACCTTAACAAACCCTTTGCTTTCGTAATGGCGTGTCCGGCCACTGATGAAAGTACAAGCGAGATGCGAGTGAGTTGGTAGGAAAACAGCCGCGGTGAATTCGTGGTAAGGGTCTGTGGTCACATTTCACAGCCGACTATCGCAGTCGTGATGCCAATAAATTAGATTCTTGGGAAAATAAATTAATTTACATAACAATAAAGCAAATAGTGTTATATGTTCATGAAAGTCATGTTGAAGAAAATGTTGCACTAAGTGATTGCAAGAGTTATCGATGTGGCTTACGAAATAATCAATAATCATAGGTATAATTATGAAAACGTTTGTCAAATCGAATAAACCACTGATAATCGTTTGTTCCTTTTCGTTATTAAGACATTTCTGATTGTTAAAAAGGGACAACATTTAAAAGAAGTTTGTAAGGGGTTAATAGGTTTTATGAATAAGGGGCATGTTTTCAATAAAAGTTTATTGCAGTCTACATCTAGCAAAAATGCTATTTTATCTACTTTTACTACGAGTTATGCACTCATGAGAATGAATGTCGACGTCAGTCAAAAAACTGGCGAAAACTACATATAGATAGCAATGGACATGTGTAAAAATCAAAAGAAAATCTATGTCCGAAGAGAGCTTTAAAATTTGAATACGATTTAAAAAATATTTTTAAATATGTTTATTCCTTTAAAAGCGGTAATACAAGATTGTCACCAAAATATAAAACCGGTTGAACTTCTATATGTTAAACCATAAACTTAATGCCCGGTGCAATGCTTTGCAATCAACACAAAATCTTATAATACATCACCTTTATTATAAACCATATTATGATACGCATAAGATTGAATTTGAAAAAAATTATATCGTTATGTCGCTTTCTTATACCTAAGGCTTTTATTGCCCAAGAAATTTAACGTGAAATGATAAGTAAATATTTAAAATTGTAATCACATAAGCACTTCATTTACGAAACGGAGCCTACATACAAATTTAAACGTTTCAAGATTGTGATAGGGGATATATGGAATTCACTGGCGCATAGCGTAATATTCGCGTTTGCCTAACTCCTAACATTTGAAATAAATTATAAGGTAGGTAAGAGCGCTGGTGGCCTAGCGGTAAGAGCGTACGACTTGCAATCCGGAGGTCGCGGGTTCAAACCCCGGCTCGTACCAATGAGTTTTTCGGAACTTATGTACGAAATATCATTTGATATTTACCAGTCGCTTTTCAGTGAAGGAAAACATCGTGAGGAAACCGGACTAATCCCAACAAGGCCTAGTTTACCCTCTGGGTTGGAAGGGCAGATGGCAGTCGCTTTCGTAAAAATTAGTGCCTACGCCAAATCTTGGGATTAGTTGTCAAGCGGACCCCAGGCTCCCATGAGCCGTGGCAAAATGCCGGGACAACGCGAGGAAGAAAAAAAAAAGTAGGTAAGCGATATTTACATGAGCGTGAAATAATCGCTAACTTACTCGTATTTAAGTAAAGCAATTACAAAGCTAACGTCGGTGTTTAGTGAAATTGAATAATCAGTATCAAATTATTTTGAAACTCCTGTGGCTAAATGCAATTTTCTCATCTGTTTTTGAAGAATAAAAAAAGCCTTTACGAGCTGGTGCGATGAAAATACTAATTTTGATTTACAAGAATACGCTGGCCGAACAATTCTAAAGCCCTTTCCACACTGCATGTCGCATCGTCACGCCGCAAAGCACACTCTAAGCGCCACAATACAAATCAAGTTATGTAATGCAGTTTTGACATATGCGACAATTAACGTCATACTAGGAAGCACTAAAACCGTGTTAGTGAGTAACAGTGGTCTAGATATGCATAAATATTATAAATTCGAAAAGGCATATGTAGCTTGAAAGTTTTTGTCGGTTATGTCTCTTTGGGTTGAGGACAATTGTCTGATTTCATTTTAAGATTGGATGTGACTGTTGCAATGAGAGACCGGTTTTAAAAGAATTATGGTTTAGCCACTTAGCAGGGTGAAGGTATGAAGTTGTATATTCTCTTCTGGTTTAATAAATTAACTGCTTTACGTGCTTTCGCTTGCGGTTTCTGAGTGTGAAAAGTGTTATGCACATCTCTCAGATATTTTATCTGGATAATTTGATATTCTTTAGGTACTTTGCGGTCCCGCAAAAAAGTAATTTCCAATCATTAATTTAGTAACGTGTCTTTAAGGTTATCTCAGTATACAATATTTCTAAAATATCCAGTCATTCATAGATAATATTTTAAACCATGAAACATTCCCAAAAGTATAGCCAATTACACTTAAGTACACTGAAATCTTCCAGTCTCGTCTGACTATCAACGCTCATGTGAGCATGATATTCTTAATTAAAACTACGGCACATGTGATATGTATCACACATATCGCCACACAGGGTAAGTAAAGTTGCACCACGCACAATAAACGAATATATCAAAGGTACAGGTACAAAGGCCGCCCTTTGTACCTTGGAGCTGTCACCGTGAAGAGAATTGTTTAACTTTTCAAACAAGCAAATTTTAAGGAACTAAGATTAATTTTCACTAAAGATTTGGTGGAACCGGCGCTCAAAATCGTGTTGTAAACCTCTTAGTTAACCAAACTCGTCCATTCATCATATTATTCGGTTCATAAAATATTTTACAGCCTAAATTGATTACTGAACCTCAAACACGCCCGTAAACCATGTTTAAAAAGGTAAATTTACATTTTAAAATGAGCTTTCATGTTGACTCTTGCTTTAATAAATGTCATACGTTGTTTTTCGTTAATAATGCATTGGTGTTTGTTTTCGCTGATAACTCAAAATCATTTTAAAGCACGTTGGGATTTAAACTCATATATTTTAATACTATTTATGGAAAATGGTGCACTAGAAGGAGAGCAAGTATAATTTATGGAGCAGCAAAACTGTTAAAATACTTTCATGTTTTTTGTACTTGATTCGGGTGCCTAGCAACTGCTCATCTGTAGGGGTCGTAGTAGCAGACATGCAAAGGGCTTTAAAAATCAAATGATATTCGATAAATCAAAATAGAATACACGCATTACTAATGCCAAATATGCCCTATAAATACTATAAAGAAAAAAACTCTAAACATGAATGCAGCATTTGGTTAGCAAATAACTGCAATGTCGGAAATTAATCACACTTGTAAAAAAAAACTAAAGGATCAAAATCATTACATTGCATTCTACATGTGAGTATTTATTATAATGACCTTAAAGCTCATAATTCGGTGGCATTTCATTAATGTCTCGTCTACGATAATTAATTCAGCTGACCACATTCGAAATGTCATGGGTAACCAGTCAGATAAACGTTTTTGGCGTCTGTCGGAAAATTTGTTTACATTTGTTAGATAAGATTATCGTTTGCATCCAAAAATATATGATCGTGATGTCACGATCATGTCTAGTAGCCATATTCGACTGACAATCCATTCTTGGAGCATTCCATAAATGTGTTTCCTACATAACGCTTTTATTTTTTAATTTCTATAGACAATATACAATTGGTCTACTTCAGACCAATAAAATGGACGAAGTTTACTACAACATTTAGGCGCAACATCTTTATTGTAT
Source organism: Cydia pomonella (assembly GCF_033807575.1). Taxonomy (NCBI): domain Eukaryota; kingdom Metazoa; phylum Arthropoda; class Insecta; order Lepidoptera; family Tortricidae; genus Cydia; species Cydia pomonella. The sequence goes on from NC_084712.1 coordinate 17,319,728, forward strand.
GTAAGGTCAATGCGGCGAAGACGCGGGTGAAGACCAGGTTCACTCACGGTTTAAAGTTAACAATTTGAGTTACCCGCTCCAATATATTTACCTCCTTATTCATAAATCTTAGCTACCTCTTACAAACTCTTAAATGTTGTCTCTTTCTAACAAACAGGAATGTCAAAACGACGGATAGGGACAAACGGTTACCAATGGTTTTTACAGACGTTTATGAATAAAGCCATTAATGTCTGAGTGTCACGGAAGTTTTGTTATCACAATAATTGTATTATAAATATATCCCATTGCTCTAATTATAAAATGGAAGTGCCTCTTTGCTCAACCCGTTACCATCAATATGTCGTCTCTTTGACTTCCCCAATCCAAGTGAACGAGTCTGTACAACACTCTACTTAGCTTCCGCTTACCCCTACCACTTCCTAACTAACGTGTTGCCAGGTAAGTCATGAAACATTACCCATTACTCTCACATTAATTTAGGTATTTTCGGAATGTTGCCAACGTAAAATTCATATTTGCTTACACTATTTAGTATTATTATTAAGAAATCATGACATTTGCGTGCCTTGACTCGTATTGTCATGTTATTAAAGGTTAGATTTGACAAATCTGCGCGTCATCGTGGGTGACACGAACTATAGCTATTGTTTATGTCAGATATAGCCTCTGGTGATAGGTAATCCCATTATACGCCGGGTGCACCCAATCAATTGATTTGATCATACATTATGTTTCCCTGTGTACTAAATTTGACAAAGTGTGTTGTCGGTAAAAAGAAGAGCTTTTTCCGAGAGTAATAAGGTAAGTAAATTATGATAGGTTAGTCTATCGCTCTTTGTTACTCTTTGAAGACGTACTCTTTGTGTCTTTGATGTTTGATATTCTAATGGTGCGAACGTAAATTATACAATTAAAAACCAAATGCGTTTCCCTTTTTTGTATAAAAAACATTGTAACACATATATACTAGCAAGTACGGTAAAGTGACCGCGGTATTTCAGTAAAATCCCCACAAATATGATCAATATAATATTTATGTCCTAGAGTTCGTCCTATGCTAATTTTGTACTACTTGGCAGTTAAAATGAATAGCTACGCTATAGCAGCCCGCGGCGCTATATCAGCCGACGATAGCTCAATGGAGAAGGCACCGGGCTGTCGCCACCACTCCTACTGCCAAGACCGTGACCACGGCCCTCTACGTCGCCGCGTGAAGAGGAGCGAATACGATGCGCGAGGAGATAGCTAAATAAACTACTGTTTCGCACAAACTGACTTTTATTACACGCGATACAAAGGTATAAAAATACTCCTACAATCCCTACTACGCGATTGAACCGCTTCTGGTTCTCTTCCGGTTGGCTTCTTCTTGGTTTTCTTGAGGCTTCTTGTTGCTGGATCACTCGACGACTGACTACGATTTCTCTCCGTTCCTTCCTCGCTTATATACGAATTTCGTAGAAAAGGAACACCCTTACGATAAGGAGATAAGACGCGTTTCGATTCGTTCTGAATCAAGCCCTCTGATTGGTCGGTTACTTGATTCGGCTTTGTTCGGGTTAAATCGTGTTATCTCGTTATCGTTTACATAACTATAATTCTCACAAATATCTAATTATTGACTTAAATATTGCATAACACGCTAACTCGGTTTCTAGGTCAGTGAAACAAAACAATAACACCTGTCCGACTTGCTTACTTCACGAATACAAAGCCTATTGTTCGTCCGCACTCGGAACAATAGCCCGTTTCTCGACGGTTTACGGCATGCTATTATCTAATAGCTAGGATTACGATAATATGACCTATATTAGGGTGTTAAGCAATTCACGTTCTACGATTATACGTAACATTCATTAGTCTAATTAAAGTAATTACTGCGATAATAACCTAAATATGTGCGTCTCATAGTACAACTGAGCGTAATCGAATTCTGTACGGGAAATTGACTGACCAATCACGATCGAGATTTTCTGTCTCGCTGTTTTTTACCTTTCCTTGTCTTTATTTGCATGTGATTGGCTATAATTATGAACCAATGAATAAGTTTTCTTTATTTTCTTATTCCTTCGTTCATCTCGCTCTTCGAATAAGGATTTGGGATTTAGGGTTTGCGTGACCTAAATATCGAATAATACCTGATATAACGAACGATTACATAATTCTTATGTCTAATAACAATCTAATTATATCTTTGCCCTACCTAACGGATAAAATCTTTATTTCGAATACAGCCTTAATCGTATTTCAACTTAACTAATCTTAGCGTCATCTAAGTTTCTGGTCGCGTCGCTAACATTTTGTCCCCGCAGTCGAAGACTCCTGGTGCATGGGTTGCGACGCGATGACCGCCAGTCTGCAGCTCGGCCTGCGTAGCGTCCCGTGCCTCGTCCTGACGTCTGCGGAGCGGACCCGTCCATCGGGGCCTGGATAGACGACCTCGACGACTCCTTTGGGCCATACGCTGCGAGGTCCATTGGGTTCAGCGATGATGACCACGTCTCCCGGCTGGATCTGTCGTCCTCCCTCGTCGGACGATTTACGTGGTGCTAACAGTGGGAAGTACTCTTTCGTCCAGCGCCGCCAGAAGTGGTCTGCGAGCGCCTGTGCAGCCTTCCACTGCTTCTTGTCGTTCTCTTCGTAGACTCCGATCATAGGTAGGTTTGCGTTGTGCAGTAGTAGAAAGTGTGCCGGTGTAAGACTTTCCTCGGATTGCGGGTCGACGTTAACGTGTGTGAGAGGTCTTCTATTAACGATATTCTCGATCTCTGCTAATAGTGTTTCGAAGACTTCTGTTCGCGGTGCTCTTGTATGGAATGTGTACGCCATTGCCGTCTTCACGGTACGCACCATGCGTTCCCAAGCTCCGCCTGCAGAGGGATTACCAGGCGGGATGAACTTCCATTCCATCCGATGATGTAGACCGTAAGCACGTAGCTGTGGTAGCCACTGCTTATATGCTTCTCGTAGCTCCGTTGATGCCGCCTTGAAGCATGTCGCGTTGTCGCTGTACATCGTGTGTGGCCATCCTCGTCGCGCAGCGAATCGTCGTAGGGCGAGTAGCGCGCTGTCCGTCGACAAACTATGCACGCTCTCCAGATGGATGGCTCTGGTGACTAGGCATGTGTATAAACAGACCCAGCGTTTTTCCCTTCGCCGGCCTATTGTCACGTACATGGGGCCTAGATAGTCTTGCGCAGTGTAGGTAAACGGTCGTTGATAAGCCTGTAGTCGCTCGGGGGGTAGGTCTCCGAAGGGCTGCGCTCGCGGTGAAGCTCGACGTAGCTTGCAAAGTGCGCAGTCTCTCGCTACAGCTTTCACTATCGGTCGTAGATGCAAAATCCAATAATCTTGACGTAACTGATTTATCACGGCTTCGTTGTGTATGTGCGCTGATCGTCTGTGGGCTCTCTGAATCAGCAATCGAGTGAATGAGTCTCTGCCGTCCAGTATTATCGGATGTAGTGACGTGTAGAGTACTGGAGCGTTGCCCAATCTCGTTTTCATACGTAGCACGCCGTCGTCGCATAACTCTGGTGCTAGCGTATATAGCTTCGATTTCCTGTCGATTTCGCGTCCGATGTGCAGAGTACGTATTTCGTCTGGAAAGCTTCTCCGTTGACTATTCTGTATCCACATATGCTCTGCTCGCTTAATGTGTTGCACTTGTAGCTGTAGTCCCCTATTCTTGGATTTCAGCTTATCGATGAAAAGTAGCACGTAGGCTGTAGAATTAATCAATCGATCGTAATTACTGAAGCGACGTATATCGGGTAATACGCTTGATGGCTCCATTTTCGGTACGGATAGCACCTTCAGTGGACAAACTCTGCTTTTGCCCGCTGCTAAACTTACTCGAACCTCTTGCTCTGAGTTTTCTATGCGCCAATATGCTGCAGCGCAATATGCTTCCGTTGACGCGTCGGTGAAAATATGCAGAGTATATTTCGTAGCAGCTCTCGGTGTCTCGTACTGTCGCGGTATGCGTAGCGTAGCTACACGTTTCAGTGCATTCAGCCACTGAAAAAAGTCTTCAGTTTCTTGGTGCGGTAGCGGTGCGTCCCAATCCGTTCCTTTTGACCAAACTCGCTGAAATATTATCTTCGCGCTTATCACGAATTGAGCGATAAGTCCCATCGGGTCGTAAATTGACATTATCGCGCTGAGTAACTCTCGTTTCGTCGGTGGTCGCTCGTGATTCTTTACTGCGTCCGGTACGCGCAGCATCTTCGTATTGTATCCTAGAGTATCGGTGCTAGGATCCCAAGTCATTCCTAGAACGGTCTGTTGCTTCTCGCCTAGATGCGTCGGTTCTTGTGCGTGAAGCTCTGGCTCGATGCTCGCTAACAGTCGCTCGCTGTTGCTCGCGTAGCCTCGTAGGTGAAAGTTTCCCTCGGCGTGAGAGTCTCGTACCTGCGATGACACTCTCAGTAGCTCGTCTTCAGTCTTGTAGGACGCCACATAATCATCCATGTAATGATTATTGTGTATATCGTAGACCGCCTCTGGATACTTGTCCTCGTTGTCGGTTGCGTTACGATTGCGCACTGAATGCGCGAGAAACGGTGATGATACGTTTCCGAAACAAACTCTGTTTAGCTTGTAGACTTGCGGCTCCATGTCTCTTCTCGTACCTCGCCACAAGAATAGCTGGCTCTGCTGGTCTTCGGCTCGAATCTGGATTTGCAGAAACATCTCCTGTATATCTGCTACTACTGCGAAGCTCCATTCGCGAAACCTCAGTAGTATACCCAGTAGGCTTTTTAGCAGGTCTGGTCCCGCTAAAATATAGTCGTTCAGACTATTTCCTTGACTTTTCGCGGCACAATCGAATACGGCTCTTCCTTTGCCTTTATTCAAATTAAAAACACTAAAGTGCGGCAAAAACCAAGTCTTATCGGTTTGCGGTGGTTCCATAATACGCTCGGCATATCCTTTTTTCAGCAACTTCTGAATCTGGGCTTCGTAGTCCTCTGCGAAGTCCTTGTCGCGACGCATTCTCGTTTCCAAGCTATGTAATCTTGAACGCGCCATAGCGTAGCTCGGTGGTAGCTTCACGTCGTCTGACGCCCATAGCTGGCCAACCTCGTAGCGATTTCCAACTTTTCTCACGGTTTTATTAAATATATCGATGGCTCGTTGATCGCTCGGACTCACGTTCTCCTTTTGCGTTACGCCTAACGCCTCGATCGACCAATGTTTCTTCACTTGCTCGTTGAGATCTTCATTCCCCATACGGCAGTGTAACACGGTTTGCTCGTTCGTACGAATGATGCGTGGCATTCTACCGAAAAACGCCCAACCTAGTGGTGTTTTCATAGCGCACGGCTCGTTCTCGCCGCCCTGCCTGATTTCCGTCGGTGTAATCAAGTGACTATAATCACCTCCGATTAACATCTGTGGTACGCCTGTTCCGACGTAGCATTCGTCGCCTAAGTCCGCCAGATGTTTATATTTGAGTAGTTGCTCCTTATTGAGCGACTGTGACCTGATTCCTAGGCCATCTACGGTCTTGACGGTAATCTCGTGTTCGGTACCTCCTTTCGCCGGTCTCACGGTGGCCTTAACAGTCTGTGTTATCGACGTGTGCTTGAGATTCCTTATTCCTCGAATACATAACGGCTCGTCTTGACCCACTGCACCTATCTCATCAGCAACATCTTGATCGATCATCGACAATGTCGATCCGTCGTCGATAAAAGCGAAAATATGCGCTGTTCCTTGCGGGCCTGTTACCGTTACAGGCAACACTTTCAACAACACGTTGTAGTTCGGGGTCGATGACACGTAGACTCGTGGTTCGTTGTCCTCTCGTGGCGTAACTTGCGTAGATTGCGGCTCTTGTGCCGCCGTCGGCTCGATCGATGCTGTAGTAACTCGCGCTACGGCCGCTCGTTGCGTAGCATGAGTCATCGCCATCGCGGTATTATCACGGAGCTCCTGCGTCGTCTCCGCGTGGAGCAGACGATGATGCACGTGCGGACAGCCTGCCACACCGCACCCTTTCGCCTTGCACTGTATTTTGAGGTGCTTCGCGTCCATGCACCTATAGCATATTCGGTTGAGCTTTGCCCACTCCCATCTTGCGCCTATGCTTTGTGCGGCTAGCTTGCGACATTCCGGCGTTGAATGATTGCCGCCGCAATACAGGCACGTCGACTTCGATGTACTGGCTTGACGCGTCGCATACGTCACCTTCTGTGCTGTGGCGTATCGACCTCCGGGTGTGGTAGCGGGAATCGGATAACGCGGCGCGGATGTATTCGTACGAGTGCCGGTCGCGCGCGCGTTCGGTGCTGCTGACGGTACCTGCGCACGCCTCGGGGCTGCGCGGGCATGACAAAACGCCATTTCTTGTTCACTTTCCTCCATCAGAAAGTCAGCAAGTTGCAGGATCTCGGGTTCGTCGGTATCACGATGATTGCGTGCGTAGTCGCACCACCTGCTTCGAATATGGGGCGATAACCGGTCCGTTACTTCGCGAATCAGCAACGGGTTGTCGGCGTAGTGTCTCCGATCTATATCCATAATAGTGGACACTATGTTCATAATTTTGATTGCGAAGCTGTTGAGATCGTTCGCTGTAGGTCCCAACGCTGGCAGCTTGCGCAAATCTTCGATTGCTCTGTCTAGCAATACTTCGCTCCGACCAAACTGCTTTTTCAGTATTCGAATAATCATATCTGGACGAGTTGCGGTCGATAGGACGTGTGACACACATGTCTTCGCGTCCCCGCGTAGCGCCATACGCAGTCTAGCGACGTTCTCGTAGTCGGTAAACTTATATCTTCTCGACGTCTCGGTGTACGTGTTGTAGAAACTTCGCCACTCACTCACATCTCCGTAGAAGTGAGGTAGTTCGAAGATATCCTTCGGTGCCGGTCGAGCCGCCATTTGCATCTTCTCGAATAACTGCAACATAGACTCCGCTACGGTTCCTTCCTGAGTGAGCTGTGTACGCTCCGTGTGCGGCGTACGTGGCTCGATCGGTGGCGATAACGATCGCCGACGGTCCTCGCGGCTCGGTGAGCGACGTCGAATATGCCTCTCTTCCCGCGTGGAGCGCCTTGGAGTCTCGTAATCCGGTGGGGGCTCGTTGGCTAACCTCTTCTTGGACTTGACGGGCTCGGTTAGCGTCTTGTCCTGCGATTCGTCGATCCATGTCAGGATGCGCTGGTGTTGCGGTCCGATTTCGCTCCTATCGGATGCCGCGTCGGATTCACTGGCTTCTGCACGAATTTGCAGCTTCTGGGCTTCCAGCCTCTTCTTCACTAACTCGGCTTCTAACTGCAGCTCCTTCTTCTGAATCTCCGCTAGCCGCTCGCTCGCCTCCAGCTCGGCTTGCGAGAGTCTGGCCTCGATGACGGTACTCGCTTGTGAGCACACGGACTGCGCACGGGTGTGCCTACCCGGAGTGCTCGCCTCCTTTGGAGTATCCTTCGGTCGTTGCGATGTGGTAACGTCTTTAACCACTGTCTTCGAATGACGTAACGGGATCGGTGTAGGTCTCGCAAGACGTCGCAGGCGTTTGTTCAGGTCCCTTCGCCATAGCAACATCGTATCTTGCGAGGGAGACCTCGGTGGCCTCTGGTAGACGTCGTCGATCGATAATGTAGCCGCTGCGCCTAACGGTTCCGCGCTAGCAGCTCGATGGGTGACCGCTGCCGCGTCGGCCGACTCGCCAGGGGGGAGGGGAGGGCGCTCCGCGTCGGCGTCCTCAGTCCTCTCAGCGTGTTCGCGGGCAACCTCACGATGTTGGGCCGCCGCCGCGCCTTCTTCTAGGAAACGCTGCCTGTCTTCGTCGCTCTGTACCGACGTAGCCTTCTTGGTCCGAATTATCGGCATCTTGACGATGTGAAACGATGGGGTTCTTCACGCAGAGTAGAAGCTGATCTCGACGGTCTTGATGGGCTGACAGTTGATCCGGCTCGAAGGACCAGGAAAATATAGCAGCCCGCGGCGCTATATCAGCCGACGATAGCTCAATGGAGAAGGCACCGGGCTGTCGCCACCACTCCTACTGCCAAGACCGTGACCACGGCCCTCTACGTCGCCGCGTGAAGAGGAGCGAATACGATGCGCGAGGAGATAGCTAAATAAACTACTGTTTCGCACAAACTGACTTTTATTACACGCGATACAAAGGTATAAAAATACTCCTACAATCCCTACTACGCGATTGAACCGCTTCTGGTTCTCTTCCGGTTGGCTTCTTCTTGGTTTTCTTGAGGCTTCTTGTTGCTGGATCACTCGACGACTGACTACGATTTCTCTCCGTTCCTTCCTCGCTTATATACGAATTTCGTAGAAAAGGAACACCCTTACGATAAGGAGATAAGACGCGTTTCGATTCGTTCTGAATCAAGCCCTCTGATTGGTCGGTTACTTGATTCGGCTTTGTTCGGGTTAAATCGTGTTATCTCGTTATCGTTTACATAACTATAATTCTCACAAATATCTAATTATTGACTTAAATATTGCATAACACGCTAACTCGGTTTCTAGGTCAGTGAAACAAAACAATAACACCTGTCCGACTTGCTTACTTCACGAATACAAAGCCTATTGTTCGTCCGCACTCGGAACAATAGCCCGTTTCTCGACGGTTTACGGCATGCTATTATCTAATAGCTAGGATTACGATAATATGACCTATATTAGGGTGTTAAGCAATTCACGTTCTACGATTATACGTAACATTCATTAGTCTAATTAAAGTAATTACTGCGATAATAACCTAAATATGTGCGTCTCATAGTACAACTGAGCGTAATCGAATTCTGTACGGGAAATTGACTGACCAATCACGATCGAGATTTTCTGTCTCGCTGTTTTTTACCTTTCCTTGTCTTTATTTGCATGTGATTGGCTATAATTATGAACCAATGAATAAGTTTTCTTTATTTTCTTATTCCTTCGTTCATCTCGCTCTTCGAATAAGGATTTGGGATTTAGGGTTTGCGTGACCTAAATATCGAATAATACCTGATATAACGAACGATTACATAATTCTTATGTCTAATAACAATCTAATTATATCTTTGCCCTACCTAACGGATAAAATCTTTATTTCGAATACAGCCTTAATCGTATTTCAACTTAACTAATCTTAGCGTCATCTAAGTTTCTGGTCGCGTCGCTAACATACGCCTTTGCCATATTAAACGTAGCAATTTTCTGTGCAAACATAGCGCAGACTGTCTCTTTAAATTATAAATTACAAACAAAAAACAATGGATTACTCCTAATGCCGACAGACTTCTCAAAATTTGTCAACTATCAAGCACCACGATGTATAGTCACAGATACAGACGTGGCTATCGGCACTAATAATACATGGCGCAACCATCGGCGGAGCGGAACGGTGAAAACGAGCCTAACTGGCGTTGCGTAGTGCACTTTCCACCTAATAGTGGGTGCGGGAGCAGCCGCTTAGAACTGTTGACAAAGGGCCGTCGGGATGTCTATACATATCAGGATTTAGCCCTCGTCAGGATTGCGGATTTGGCGAGTGTCAGGTTTTTTTAGAAACTCTAGAGGCTAGATAATTTTTGCTCGTATTCCAGGCCCCACCTGGGGCCTATTGCATAATAAAATATGTATAAGCTAATACTTATAAATGTATTTACATCCTTTTAGTGATTTTACATAGGTACAATAGTACATTGTGCAACGAGGGGGGTAAGTGAAATTTTGCATACGAGGGTGGACATTCCCAACAGCCGCAGGCTGGAGGGAATTAAAGACCCGAGTTTGCAAGATTCTTACCTTCAGAGTTACACACAATGTTTTTCATCACATTTTCGAATTTAATTTAAAAAAAAAAAAACGGTATCTAGAGTAAGTTCATTTCTGCTGTTCAAATTCGCTGTCGAGGATTTCTCAAAAGGCTACAGCAATACAGCATGGTGTTCTACGAAAATGAAGTGTACATACATTACAGGTAAAGATAGTCGACAATGCGCACTTTTCGCGGATTAGCAAATTAATATTGTCGTTTTAATATTTCTGCACAGTAACGCCTGACTCTATTCATTATTTGCAACAATAATCGTTTACCACCCAACAGGCCCGAATGATTGTTTACCATCGACATAATTTTAAACCTTTAACGGGCACAAATAGCTAATGTAGTAAGTGGCCCCCTTCTTTAACGCTGAATTTGCCTAATGGTGTCGTAAAGATGGTCAAAAGTTATGTTTTTCTCGACAAAAGGTTAAAACTATCCCTCATATCTTTCACTAAGGACAAATATTGCAATACAGTTATCCTGCATTTCTAGACCGTTATCGCGGTCGTGAGCCCGCTTGCCCAAGCGCGGCGTTCGTTACGTGGCCTTACGTAATCCTGTCGAAATGTTTACAGTATACAATACGCGCAAATAGTCTACGGTGGTCGCGTTGGACGTGTTTGATAAACGGGTCAGGGCACTATAGGTCTGTCATTTAACGGTAACAAGTGATTATGGTCAACTATGTTGTTGAAGGTTTCGCTACATGCAACTGATTTTTATTATGGCAACTAAGTTAAATAAAATATTAAAACAAAATCTTACAAAAATTGATCTCATAAATCAGCTGAACTCCTTGATATTATTTAGTTTGCTATCTTTATTATTTGTATTGGCACCTGGCAGCGGTTGATCGGTGGTGGTTATAGGAGCAGGCTAGCAAAGGATTTATCAAATCGATTAGAAAATAGTAGCCTATTTTATTATCTTATCCGACTTCTTTGCGTACAAGGTACCTATTCGGTATAGATGGTATTACTTACTATAAATTGTGCTCAAAAATATTCAAATACACACTCTTAACAAAAAAAAAGTCACGTTCAGATATTTATGAACTCGACCTTTTTCAAAATTAGCAGTTTTAGATCAAAAGGCGTGTTTTTCAAACATACAAACTCAAATAGCTTGAACTAATGAGTTTAGGCCCTTGGTTGTCTGGGCTTAAGCAAATCGTATCGTATCGGAGCGGCGAAAGGACTCACAAATATCTTAACACGCCTCTATTGTCAAGGCGTTTGAGTGCGTGTTCAGATATTTTTGACCACCTCGGCCGCTCCGATATATCTGATGGCGACTTTATTTACTCACTAAGTATATATCAGTGAGTTTGTTAAGTACCTATTTCAAGTTATACGAATATTTTAACCAAACAGTTCTGTCATTTGAATAATACGATTAATTTTAATCGGATTAGATCGTATTTATATTATTTGACACGCTAACAAAAACAGTACTTGGTATTGTTAAAACAGAGTATTTTACTTTGTTTCTGATAAAGTATAATCCTATTACTCGGCAATAAATAACATATATATGTCTACACGTAAAATGGAACACGTAAAATAGAATTTGAAAGTAATATCAATAATTATGTTTTGCACATGACTTTATCTTACACTAAGTTAATAATTTATATAAATACCAATTACTTAGGTATAAAAAAATAAAAGCGTCTAAATAAAACTGCAAATGTACGACAGTCATACAATTAAAAGCAGTGAAAAAATACGTCCCTTAAGCCCAAAAAAATCTTATAGAATCAAGGCCTTGATCTTCAATTATTTCTCAAATTACCCCTAACGGTAAATTAAAAAGACTGCCCTATAAAAACTCAACGGTCATTCAATTAAATCTGGAATGCATTCGATTCAATGCACCAACATTTGATCAAATATTCTTCCGACCTCAGCTGAGCAACCGTTATACTAACAACATTAACCACAACATGAACCTTACATCAATGTAAAAAGGCTCAAAAACAGTCAGTTAACAGGATAAAGGGCCCTAAGGCAATTGATACTGGGTTGTGATAGACGGGGGACCGGTTGGATCTCGGGTTGCATAGCTAGTTAGCTTAAAGGTTATAGTATGGTTACGTAATGGTTTTGGTTCCCGTTAGGTACGGTTACAATTTACTGTTGCATATTACAACAATCTGTTCAAGAAAAACAGCAAATAACACACTACAAAAAGATAATGATACAATTTAACTTGCATACTGTACAAATAAATAAATTTGGTTGTTTCAAAAAATAATAGTTTCCCAAAAAGTCCCTAAAATTGGTCATTTATTTGGTTCTTTCATAAAATATACCTGAAATGCGGTTAAAATTTTGATTTGATTGGAGCAAATTTCTATATGCATAAACACAGTTTAATTCTCAAATGTTTCCAAAAAGATATTTCACTATTTGTTACTTCATGCATTAAGTAGAATTCGAAAATCGGAGCAAAAAACTGTAAACAAAATGCTTATACCTACGTCTATCTAAATATAAAGCAGTTTCGTTATATAGACTTCAGACAATGCACAACCGTTGAATAACCTTGAAATTTGAAACACAATACGGATCTTGTAGAACACCATCTAAAAAAGGATTTTTAGACAGGTCAGATACGGGTCATTACCAAAAAAGTCGGGAGATAAACTAGTTTTAGAATAAAATAAACCATAACAATCTTACTCCCTAAAGTTTTTCAAAGTAAGCTTCTTAGGAACATCGACGAAGGCTCTAATTCATTTCCAGAACTCGTGATTACCATAGTTGGAAAGTCCATCTGACAGATGTCCGAACTCGCGAACTGACCTCCAACTTCAGATGACTTGACCTTTATCACATAAAACGACGTATCTTGTAAAGTATATCAAAAACAAGTATACATTTTAAGACTTTAAGTCACTGGGGTAAGGTACAAACTTGTATACATGTTTTGAATGAAGCAATGGCTAATAAGTCGTTCTAAATAGTTGATAAGTCGCTTTATATTCATGGAAAACTTGAAGTTGTCGGAGATTGGAAGAGTTTATGAGGTTTGCTTTTGTTATGGCTGCGGTAAGTTCGGAGGGTAGGTTGGTTTATTAAAAATATTTATGCGGGAGTGCTGTAAAATATCGACAAGTTGTAATGAGTTACTGTGTTGGTAAAGATAAGAGGGGTATACATATGAATATGCAAATATTAGTGAAATCTTTATACTTAGTGTCTATTTATATATGTAGGTACTTTGATATTATTGTCAGAAAATATAATTATGTAGATTGAGAGATATACATTCGTGTTTCTAACTGAAATAAAAAAAGTTTACTTAAGCATAAATGAGTTTCCAAATATATGAAGACAAAATACCTAAGTATACAGTATTATAGGTGACATTGAGGTGACGTTCGAGGCCCACGTTGGCCAGAGTTGATCATCGGTGATTTTTCCATTGTGATTGACATTTATATATGTAGCATGAATATTTGGTACAAAAAAAACTATTTTTTCGTAAAAATCCTCGCATTTTTATGTATATTCTATGGTTGTCTAGAAGAGATCGTTTTTTAGCGATAAGACCGCCTGTTGTCTGCCTCTACATTAAATCAATTGTTTATTTTTCTTGTATCTTTTTACTGAGGTGTGCCAATAAAGAGTATTCTATCTATCTATATTACAAAACACAAATATTTTTTTCGTATATATCACATATTTTTAATAAGGTGGCGTGCCTATATAATGTGTAAACCCTACTTGACTGTAAGAATTGCAGTTCTTTTAAACAAGGCGAATAAAGACTATAAACACATTTCAACATGCAAAAGATTTGCGCAAAATGTAAATATCCTACAATACACCCGAATGCCTAAATGCGAGTTGCATCAACGAAACGATATGAATCGTTTAACATGCTGTTAAAATAATGCATGTGTAAAAAAAAATCTTATGATAGTTTTTAGACTACTTAGACGGATAAACCATTGGACTTATTATGTATCTTTAAGGCAAATCACATCAAAAATAAACATACAGATATAAGTTTATGTGTGATCAACTATAAAATAGGGTTCAGTACCCCTAGTGTAAATAATTTCGATTTCGAAACGTAACGTACGCGTTTGCGTTAAGTCTCATTTTGTATGGGTTTTTGAACAGCGCGCCAAGCGGGACGTTTTGGAAAGTCAAAAATCTCATACAAAATGACACTTAACGCAAACGCGTACGTCACGTTTCGCTGTCGAAAATATTTACACTAGGGGTACAGTTCAGACTAAGTTTAAATCCGTTTTCTAATAAGATTGGCCGGTCGAAGTGTGTAACATGGTAAACCTGCATGGTGGAGCCACCGCGCGCACTGGCCGGTGAAAAAGCTATGCCAGTGTCGCTTGTCTATTGTTTTTTCGATGTAAAATTTTCTCGACAATTTGTAGACGAATAGCACAACTCAGATTAATTTAATGTTGTTTAAATGCTATATTATTGTTGAAAATTACTTGTTAATGGGATGCCCCTAACACGACCCTTTATTCTGGCTTAAAATTGATGACGCACGGTTGAAGCTACTTATTTTCTTAAGTTTTAATCTGCTTGCGCCTGGTGAGCCCGCGTAGCCCGCAGTAGCACCCGCTGCAGGATCACATCGTTCGGCTCGACGAAGATTGGAGTACGTTAAGGCCAGTGATGATATTTATTTGGTTTATACTCGCGTTTTGACGGATATTATTCTAGCTCCAGCATATGTTTTCCTATCAATCCTTAGAATTGTATCAGTCTTGCATTTTTATGGCTGTTTAAGCCAAGTCTCAAAAAACAATTTAGAGACCGGGAAAATCTATGCTGGCACCAGATTTGAAATTTGCCAACCCCATTGGTAAATGACAGTAAAATATAATGCATACCGCCCTATACACACGTAATTTGTAATAATGTAAGTAGACGCATAAGTAAAATTTGTTGTTAAATGAAAACGCGTTGATGTCTAATAGAAACTGCTTGCCTGCTG